>NW_026890836.1:0-53785 GCF_015708825.2 Lethenteron reissneri | reverse complement strand
CTGTGAAAATGCAATAACCACGCACATCTATAGGATTGTGTTGACCCTGGTGATGTAATGACCCGGCTGATTAGTCGGTAATCATGAGCCTACTGATACCTAGAACAATGAATGACACATGTGAAATGATAAAGAGCGATCTCCAATTACACCCGTCATTGACACTGCCGTCTATGACCCTGGCTACGCCTATGGAATATTATGACCGCTGACAGATGTCCGTGACCCCGCCGTACATGACAGTGTTCTTGACCAATTTTCAGATTGGGGCCACTTTCGCCGATAAGACATCATCATGTGAGCGAGGGACCGCCACACAGCACGTGAACCACTGGGGGGTGTGACGGCAGCACGAGGATGATGGGGGGTGTTCTCAAACGTTGTGTATTGTCTGGGGTGAAGGGGGGAGGGGCGCACGTTCAGGGGCCGCAACTAAAGGCCACCAGAGGGCCGCCAGTGGCCCTGCAACGAACACCGGCACAGTGGAAACGCGATGACCTTCCCCGCTGCCCACGATACCGATGGCCCCACCGACTCCTCCTGGTCACTCGGCGATGTGGCCGCGCCCCCTCCCCCCCCCCCCCATCTGCAGGTGGCGCCGGCCACGGGAGACGGGGCCCAGATGCCGGCGCCCGGTGCCGAGCCGGGGCTGGCGGTGGAGCCGGCGGGGAGGGAGTGCGCGCTCGGGCTGCCGGGGCTGCCGGGGCTGATGGCGCCGGACACGGAGGACCGCGCGGCTCCCCGGCCCGCCATCCACTCGCTCATTCTGGACTTCTCTCCGGTCAACCTGGTGGACACCGTTGCCGTGAAGACCCTCAAGACGGTGAGGGCACGTGGAGGGCACGTGGAGGCGTAACCCAGGCGGGCCGTGTCGCTGCTCGCCGATTCACTCCACAGTCACTCGAACTACCGGTGGCCAGTCAACTTCTTTCGTACCGTACGTAGCCAACCGTGGCGAATCGGAGGCGTGGGGGGGGGGGGGCAACAAACTGAAAGATGTAATGACCATCTTAGCCAAACGCCGCTGCGAGAATGACCGGAGTTCGCGTGATTTAATGTGTTTTTTTGCGTGCATTCATTGGTGACCGTACCTGGGCCCATCAACTCAACACGCTTGAGAATCCGGTTTAATCACATGGTGGCTTGAAACCTGAATTAGAACCTAGCATCTCAGCATCGCTGGCTCAGCGTTCTTGACCTCCGAGCCACCCGGCCACCTCCCCGTATGGATCTGATGGGACAACGACGTCTTCCGGAGCCGAGATCCTCGCCACTCGCAATTCCCGCCCACAAAACGATGACGTGAGACCACGGGGCGGATAGGCCATCAGGAGCACGGGTAGCAGTGGTCATCCGCTAGCGGACACATCCAGCAGGCGCATCTCCCCAACGTGAGAGCACGACTCTCGAGCCGGGGCCTGGCTCGACGTCCCCGGGAAGGGTAACCGTTATCGGCCTGCGACTGCGCTCGGCACAAAGCGCCGTGGCGACGTCCCCGCCACTTGCTGGCGAATGGCGGCTCCTGCTGTTGTTGTTGTGCTCGGCGTGTGCGTCACAGGCCATGGCGGGGCTGGGCGCGATGGGCCTGGAGGTGTGCATCGCCGCCTGTCAGGGTAAGGGCTGAGCTCGCACACCGTCGACCCGCACCCCCGCGTTGCCGCGCCCGCACGGTCGTGACGGTGGCACCGTGCCCGTCACCGTCTCCCCCCCCCGCCCCCCATACGAGGAGACTGCGTCCTGGAGCAGCTCCACTCCTGTGGGTTCTTCACGCCCGGCGTCACGGAGACGGGCACAGCAACGGACCCGGCAGGCGCGGACCCGGGGCGCCAGGCTGTTCCCCAGCGTGCACGCGGCTGCCGTCCACTGCCTGCAGCGGGCCGGAGCGGGGTACGCACGGCCAACGCCGCAGCGCAGGCACGCAGCGCAACCACGCAGCAACCACGCAGCGCAACCACGCAGCGCTACCACGCAGCGCAACCACGCAGCGCAACCACGCAGCGCTACCACGCAGCGCAACCACGCAGCGCTACCACGCAGCGCACCACGCAGCGCTACCACGCAGCGCAACCACGCAGCGCAACCACGCAGCGCTACCACGCAGCGCTATCACGCAGCGCAACCACGCAGCGCAACCACGCAGCGCAACCACGCAGCGCTACCACGCAGCGCAACCACGCAGCGCTACCACGCAGCGCAACCACGCAGCGCAACCACGCAGCGCAACCACGCAGCGCAACCACGCAGCGCTACCACGCAGCGCAACCACGCAGCGCTACCACGCAGCGCAACCACGCAGCGCAACCACGCAGCGCTACCACGCAGCGCAACCACGCAGCGCTACCACGCAGCGCTACCACGCAGCGCTACCACGCAGCGCTACCACGCAGCGCAACCACGCAGCGCTACCACGCAGCGCTACCACGCAGCGCTACCACCCAGTGCAACCACGTCAGCGCTACCACGCAGTGCAACCACGCAGCGCTACCACGCAGCGTTACCACGCAGCGTTACCACGCAGCGCTACCACGCAGTGCAACCACGCAGCGCTACCACGCGCTACCACGCAGTGCAACCACGCAGTGCAACCACGCAGTGCAACCATGCAGCGCTACCACGCCGAGCATGGAAGCCGTCTCCGCACCGGTGCTGGAGTGGGAGGGCGCGGTTTGGAGCCAGTCGGGTAGATGAGGGCGACGCAGCTCCGCCGAGGCTCTCCACTGCCCACCGGGGCCGTTGCCAAGCTCCCTGGCCCCGCGGTCTCCCGGCGCGGTCGGTAGAAACGCTTGCGGCATCGCTCGGCCTGTCCACGGGGGTGGGGGGGGGACTGCTCCCCCACACCATCAGCCATGCCAGGATTCAATCGCCAACTTGCTTATTTGCCCACGCACCTATTCGCAGACTTTCACCCGCTCACTTTGACCAACCACCCTACCCCCACCCACCCACAAAGTCCTTCACTTCCAACCACTGCCTTGCACGAGCTCACCCACAACCCTTCGCTTACACCCAACGACCCATCCACCCGCCGACCCGCTCACTCACTCACTCCTCACCCACTCGTGCTTTCACCATTCAGCGACTCTTCACCTCGAACCCGCCCACAGCTTTTCCCCCTTGGTCCCCTGCCCACAGGTGCACACGGAGCTGGGGTGAGCTGGGGTGAGCTGGGGTGAGCTTGGGGGTGAGCCGGGGGTGGCGCGGAGGAGCGCGAGATCCACCCCGACGAGCCGCGAGGAGCTGCTGCTGCTGCCCTCCTTGCCCGCCAACACCCGCCCGCGCCCCGTTAGCGTAGACTTAGAAATAATAAAGGACTGCTTTTGAAAAAAAAACAAAAAAAAACCACGATGGTCGGTGCGAATCCCATTTTTTTTTGCGTCTCCCTCGAGCAAGAGCACATCACGTGGGGTCGGCGAGCTGCGGTCGTTTTATTCGGATGCTCCAGTGACAAAACTTGCGGGCACTCGCATGGGCCCAGAACCCCCCACCGCCCTCCCGTGTCCCCCCACACACCCGCCGCCCCCCCCTCGGCGCTTACGCCGGGGCATCTTAAGGGCAGCGAACACGCGCTCTCCACCGCTGGGAGGGTCGCGTCGCTGCCCCAGTGAACGAACGGCGAGAATACAATCTGAGAATACATTCTGAGAATACCATTCTGAGAATAAAATTTGTGGGGGGGTGGGGGGCTCACGATTAGGGTTCACGGAGGGCTGTGCGCCGAGAGGGTGTTATTGCTATTATTGACGCCGTTCTTCCATCACGCTCGTTAGACCGCCCCCACTAAGCTGTCAATCAAAACCCGAGCGCCGTGACTCCCCCGCCCCCTCCCACGGGTGCACACCGGCGAGTGCTCGGCCCTGCCAGGCGAAGAGGAAGAAGAGGAGGCGCATACAAAGATGAGCCGGGGATGGAAATGGTTCTCAAAAGCGTGGCTGCTTACCGACTCATAAATGAATATGTATCGTCACTGACACCATCCGAATCACACGTCGTTTACAAGCGAGCCCACTACCGACAATTTTTTTGTACAAAAAAATCCGTGGAGGTCGCAGCACGCGCCGCGTGGACGCAAGCGGGGGGGGGGGGGGGGGCGTCCGGTGGTCCTCGGCTGGGCACGTCTTGCAGGGCTCCCGCCGTCTCAGCCTAGAACTGTAACGACAAAGGCAGGAGGCGTCACCATCACCACCGACGTCGCCACGGAATTTCATCCCGCAACCTCTCAGCAGCAGCCAGGCTCTAAATGAGCACCCGGAGGACCCCGAGCGAGTCACGGCGGTGACCGGGTCTCGAGTGCCGAGTGACTGACGGTAGCGAGCGCGTGAGCGAGTCTCAGGGAGTCTCTCTGCGAGGAGTCTCGGTGATGGCGAGTCTCTGTGATGGTGAGTCTCTGTGGTGGTGAGTCTCTGTGGTGGTGAGTCTCAGTGGTGGGGAGTCTCAGTGGTGGGGAGTCTCAGTGGTGGGGAGTCTCAGTGGTGGTGAGTCTCTGTGGTGGTGAGTCTCTGTGATGGTGAGTCTCTGTGGTGGTGAGTCTCTGTGGTGGTGAGTCTCTGTGGTGGTGAGTCTCTGTGGTGGTGAGTCTCAGTGGTGGTGAGTCTCTGTGGTGGTGAGTCTCTGTGGTGGTGAGTCTCTGTGGTGGTGAGTCTCAGTGGTGGGAGTCTCAGTGGTGGTGAGTCTCTGTGGTGGTGAGTCTCAGTGGTGGTGAGTCTCAGTGGTGGTGAGTCTCTGTGATGGTGAGTCTCAGTGGTGGTGAGTCTCAGTGGCGGTGAGTCTCTGTAGTGGTGAGTCTCAGTGGTGGTGAGTCTCAGTGGTGGGGAGTCTCAGTGGTGGTGAGTCTCTGTGGTGGTGAGTCTCTGTGGTGGTGAGTCTCTGTGGTGGTGAGTCTCAGTGGTGGTGAGTCTCAGTGGTGGTGAGTCTCTGTGGTGGTGAGTCTCTGTGATGGTGAGTCTCAGTGGTGGTGAATCTCTGTGGTGGTGAGTCTCTGTGGTGGTGAGTCTCTGTGGTGGTGAGTCTCAGTGGTGGTGAGTCTCAGTGGTGGTGAGTCTCTGTGGTGGTGAGTCTCAGTGATGGTGAGTCTCAGTGGTGGTGAGTCTCAGTGGTGGTGAGTCTCAGTGGTGGTGAGTCTCAGTGGCGGTGAGTCTCAGTGGTGGTGAGTCTCAGTGGTGGTGAGTCTCAGTGGTGGTGAGTCTCAGTGGTGGGGAGTCTCAGTGGTGGTGAGTCTCTGTGGTGGTGAGTCTCTGTGGTGGTGAGTCTCTGTGGTGGTGAGTCTCTGTGGTGGTGAGTCTCAGTGGTGGTGAGTCTCAGTGGTGGTGAGTCTCTGTGGTGGTGAGTCTCTGTGATGGTGAGTCTCAGTGGTGGTGAGTCTCTGTGGTGGTGAGTCTCTGTGGTGGTGAGTCTCAGTGGTGGTGAGTCTCAGTGGTGGTGAGTCTCTGTGGTGGTGAGTCTCAGTGGTGGTGAGTCTCAGTGGTGGTGAGTCTCAGTGGTGGTGAGTCTCAGTGGTGGTGAGTCTCTGTGGTGGTGAGTCTCTGTGATGGTGAGTCTCAGTGGTGGTGAGTCTCTGTGGTGGTGAGTCTCTGTGGTGGTGAGTCTCTGTGGTGGTGAGTCTCAGTGGTGGTGAGTCTCAGTGGTGGTGAGTCTCAGTGGTGGTGAGTCTCTGTGGTGGTGAGTCTCTGTGGTGGTGAGTCTCTGTGGTGGTGAGTCTCAGTGGTGGTGAGTCTCAGTGGTGGTGAGTCTCTGTGGTGGTGAGTCTCTGTGATGGTGAGTCTCAGTGGTGGTGAGTCTCTGTGGTGGTGAGTCTCTGTGGTGGTGAGTCTCAGTGGTGGTGAGTCTCAGTGGTGGTGAGTCTCTGTGGTGGTGAGTCTCAGTGGTGGTGAGTCTCAGTGGTGGTGAGTCTCAGTGGTGGTGAGTCTCAGTGGTGGTGAGTCTCAGTGGTGGTGAGTCTCTGTGGTGGTGAGTCTCTGTGATGGTGA
Source organism: Lethenteron reissneri (assembly GCF_015708825.2). Lineage (NCBI taxonomy): Eukaryota > Metazoa > Chordata > Hyperoartia > Petromyzontiformes > Petromyzontidae > Lethenteron > Lethenteron reissneri. Next base: position 47,822 of record NW_026890836.1, on the reverse strand, counting down.
GTCTCAGTGGTGGTGAGTCTCTGTGGTGGTGAGTCTGTGTGGTGGTGAGTCTATGTGGTGGTGAGTCTCTGTGGTGGTGAGTCTCAGTGGTGGTGAGTCTCAGTGGTGGTGAGTCTCAGTGGTGGTGAGTCTCAGTGGTGGTGAGTCTCAGTGGTGGTGAGTCTCTGTGGTGTGAGTCTCTGTGGTGGTGTCTCTGAGTGATGGTGAGTCTCTGTGGTGGTGAGTCTCTGTGGTGGTGTCTCTGTGATGGTGAGTCTCTGTGGTGGTGAGTCTTTGTGGTGGTGAGTCTCTGTGATGGTGAGTCTCTGTGGTGGTGAGTCTCAGTGGTGGTGAGTCTCAGTGGTGGTGAGTCTCAGTGGTGGTGAGTCTCAGTGATGGTGAGTCTCAGTGGTGTGAGTCTCTGTGGTGGTGAGTCTCAGTGGTGGTGAGTCTCAGTGGTGGTGAGTCTCAGTGGTGGTGAGTCTCAGTGGTGGTGAGTCTCAGTGATGGTGAGTCTCAGTGTTGGTGAGTCTCTGTGATGGTGAGTCTCTGTGGTGGTGAGTCTCAGCGGTGGTGAGTCTCAGCGGTGGTGAGTCTCAGTGGTGGTGAGTCTCAGTGGTGGTGAGTCTCAGTGGTGGTGAGTCTCAGTGGTGGCGAGTCTCAGTGATGGTGAGTCTCTGTGATGGTGAGTCTCAGTGATGGAGAGTCTCTGTGGTGGTGAGTCTCTGTGATGGTGAGTCTGAGTGGTGGTGAGTCTCAGTGGTGGTGAGTCTCAGTGGTGGTGAGTCTCAGTGGCGGTGAGTCTCTGTGGTGGTGAGTCTCAGTGGTGGTGAGTCTCAGTGGTGGTGAGTCTCAGTGGTGGGGAGTCTCAGTGGTGGTGAGTCTCTGTGGTGGTGAGTCTCTGTGGTGGTGAGTCTCTGTGGTGGTGAGTCTCTGTGGTGGTGAGTCTCAGTGGTGGTGAGTCTCAGTGGTGGTGAGTCTCTGTGGTGGTGAGTCTCTGTGATGGTGAGTCTCAGTGGTGGTGAGTCTCTGTGGTGGTGAGTCTCTGTGGTGGTGAGTCTCAGTGGTGGTGAGTCTCAGTGGTGGTGAGTCTCTGTGGTGGTGAGTCTCAGTGGTGGTGAGTCTCAGTGGTGGTGAGTCTCAGTGGTGGTGAGTCTCAGTGGTGGTGAGTCTCTGTGGTGGTGAGTCTCTGTGATGGTGAGTCTCAGTGGTGGTGAGTCTCTGTGGTGGTGAGTCTCTGTGGTGGTGAGTCTCTGTGGTGGTGAGTCTCAGTGGTGGTGAGTCTCAGTGGTGGTGAGTCTCAGTGGTGGTGAGTCTCTGTGGTGGTGAGTCTCTGTGGTGGTGAGTCTCTGTGGTGGTGAGTCTCAGTGGTGGTGAGTCTCAGTGGTGGTGAGTCTCTGTGGTGGTGAGTCTCTGTGATGGTGAGTCTCAGTGGTGGTGAGTCTCTGTGGTGGTGAGTCTCTGTGGTGGTGAGTCTCAGTGGTGGTGAGTCTCAGTGGTGGTGAGTCTCTGTGGTGGTGAGTCTCAGTGGTGGTGAGTCTCAGTGGTGGTGAGTCTCAGTGGTGGTGAGTCTCAGTGGTGGTGAGTCTCAGTGGTGGTGAGTCTCTGTGGTGGTGAGTCTCTGTGATGGTGAGTCTCAGTGGTGGTGAGTCTCTGTGGTGGTGAGTCTCTGTGGTGGTGAGTCTCTGTGGTGGTGAGTCTCAGTGGTGGTGAGTCTCAGTGGTGGTGAGTCTCAGTGGTGGTGAGTCTCAGTGGTGGTGAGTCTCAGTGGTGGTGAGTCTCAGTGGTGGTGAGTCTCTGTGGTGGTGAGTCTCTGTGGTGGTGTCTCTGAGTGATGGTGAGTCTCTGTGGTGGTGAGTCTCTGTGGTGGTGTCTCTGTGATGGTGAGTCTCTGTGGTGGTGAGTCTCTGTGGTGGTGAGTCTCTGTGATGGTGAGTCTCTGTGGTGGTGAGTCTCAGTGGTGGTGAGTCTCAGTGGTGGTGAGTCTCAGTGGTGGTGAGTCTCAGTGATGGTGAGTCTCAGTGGTGTGAGTCTCTGTGGTGGTGAGTCTCAGTGGTGGTGAGTCTCAGTGGTGGTGAGTCTCAGTGGTGGTGAGTCTCAGTGGTGGTGAGTCTCAGTGATGGTGAGTCTCAGTGTTGGTGAGTCTCTGTGATGGTGAGTCTCTGTGGTGGTGAGTCTCAGCGGTGGTGAGTCTCAGCGGTGGTGAGTCTCAGTGGTGGTGAGTCTCAGTGGTGGTGAGTCTCAGTGGTGGTGAGTCTCAGTGGTGGCGAGTCTCAGTGATGGTGAGTCTCTGTGATGGTGAGTCTCTGTGGTGGTGAGTCTCTGTGATGGTGAGTCTGAGTGATGGTGAGTCTCTGTGATGGTGAGTCTCAGTGATGGTGAGTCTCTGAGGTGGTGAGTCTCTCTGTGATGAGTCTCGGTGATGGTGAGTCTCAGTGAGGGGTCTCGGTGATAGCCTCACGTTTTTTAGGAACTCCTCGGCCACTATGCGAGCGCGGGCGTTGACGGACAGCTTCATCTCGCTGATCTCTTTGTCGATCTCCTCCATGAAGTTGATGAGGAAGTCCACCAGCTTGTGCTTGTACATCTGCTCCGTGTGGAAGTTGGTGATGAGGAAGCTGATGTCGTAGCCCTGCGCAGCGCCCACAAAAGCGGGGAGGGGGGGAAGACGCCGTTTTCGATGTAGCAGGTGTAAGTGTACACCGCACACGGCACATCGCACACGGCACAGCGTACAAGGCACACCGTACATCGCACATGGCACACCGTACAGCGTACAGCGCACAGCGTACAGGACACACCGTACAGCGCACAGCGTACAGCGCACATCGTCTACGTGACACTGCACATGCCACACGGCACACTGTGTCTCAGTGCTATAAAGGGGGGGTAGAATTCCAGACCGGTTGATTGTCAACAAGTCTTCCAGACTACAGATGTTCCTGCATCTGTAGTCTGTCAACGAGTTTTTTTGCTTTAAAAAAATGGCAGCATTGATATAGGCCGATAGTTATTAGAAAATGACGATGGTCCAAGGTTTTGGTTCTTTAAGAAAATGGGGAAACGGATGCGAGTTTTCAAGTCATGGAGGAACTGCGGCTTGACTGTAAACGAGTACCGATTACGTGGGGGAGTCAACAGCGGTTGTCCGATACAGTCTCAGCCCCACCGTAGAAATGTGGAGTTTCCAGCACTGGTCTAGGGGCTTCATGCAGGATGCGAGCGCCGCGTAAGTGCTCGTCGGAGCAGCAAATTCGCTTCCAAGTCGGTCGCACACCACCACACGCGCCGTCGTGTGTGCACTCCGCCATAAACACAACACGCACAGCACTAACACTGTGTGACACCACGCACTACCAGCTCAATCTCTCACGAGCTGTAAATACAGACACACACACACACACCCCTATGCCACAGGTGAATAGGTGAGACACGGGAATAAGGTTGAGGAATTAAGAGAAAAGGGTGACACAGGGGGGTGAAGTGTGACGACTAAAGTGAGGGCTAAGAGGTTAGGCAGGGAGGGTTAGAGGGGTGAGGAGGGCACCATGGTGGCTAGGAGATGTTAACCACCTCTCCGGGTATGCAGAGGGTCGCGGGTTCTATCCCGACCGTGACGCCTGCTGCTGTATATTTGGAGTTTGCGTGTCTCTCTCCCCGCGGTCGCGTGGAGTTTTTTCCGGGTCCTCCGGTTTTTTCCCTCCACATTTTACAATCAACGTCACCACGCGTTGAGAGTATTTGGCTGCTGTCAATTCCCATGCGACGACAAGCCACTTTCGCCGAGCCATCATTTGTGGTGGCCAGGATTGCTTCTGAAAAAGAGCTACATAGCTCAGTAGGGGCCTTACCTGGTGAAATAAAAAGTTTAGTTTAGTTAGTTTAGAGGTTTTGGAGAGGGGTGAGGAAGCTGAGACGTGTGTTTGAGGGCGAGGAGATGCGGGGAGGTGAGAGGCGAGGATGGGGGCGAGTGGTGAGGGGGCGGCGAGCGGTGAGGGGTTACCTCCACAGGTTTGCGCCGTAGAATGAAGAAGTTCTCCGCCCGCATCATCATGAAGCGCATGAACTTGTGGCACAAAATCTTCTCGATCTCATCGGCCTGGGGAGAGTGGCGGGGGGCGGGAGCAAGGTGCGTGTCAGGGCCCGCACGGGACACGGGGTGCGCATTTGAACGCGAGGCCAACGCGGGGGCCGGGTGCGTGCGCGCGAGCCCCCGAGCGGTACCTGCTTCACGGAGATGCTGATGCGCACGGAGTTGATGGAGCCCTCGATGAGGACCTTCTCCTTCTCGTTGCGGCTGATCATCACGGGCTGCAGCAGCAGCTCCTTGCCGCTCCTGCTCGGGGCAGCACGGGGACGGCGGCCGTTAACGCGCGCGAGGGTCCACGTGGTGCGGTTCGGCAAAGTGCCGTCACCCGCTTACGGTGAGATAAAACTCTCGCTCTGTCAGGGTGATTTCCTGCTCCTCAGATGAACATTGAGCCATTGGTGCTCATCTCTGCTTCACAGCCCTGAGCCACTGGTGGAAATTCCACATCCCGAAGTATGATGGGCCAAATCAACCTCCAACCAGGAGGTGAAACCTTGACGTGGAGCTGCTGTTTCTCCCCACTGAGCAACGTTGCCGGGCTTTCCCTGTATTCACCGTTGTGTGTTGTCTGTATTTCGGGAGCTGTGGGGTCTGACAGCCAGCACGAGGTCCGTTCACACAACGGTGCGAGTCTCCTCACTCCGCTCGCCACTTCTGACCACCAGCAGTATACATGTGTACACGACAGTTCGTCCATGATCAGAAGCTCTGCGGTGGCGAGATGTTACCGCTCTTGCCTGATATACAGGAGGTTGTGGGTTCGATCCAGGCCCTGAAGCCTGTGTATATTGATTTTGCATGTCTCTCTTCCTGTGGCTTTTTATCCGGGTCATCCAGTTTTTCCCTCTACATTTAGTATCAATAGGCGTTTTGATTATTTGGCTGCTATAAATTTCCACGTGAGAACCCACTTCGTTAAGCAATCATTTGTGGCCAGGTCACTTCGGAAAAAGATATAAATAGCTCAGTGGGCCTTCCTTGGTAAAATAAAACATAGGTTAAACAGTAGTTGAATAGTTTAACACGTAGGCTTTCGCGACCAATATTATGGAGCAGTTGCATAGTTATAAGTGCTGGCTCCCTGTGTTCTATGACTTCAGGAACGTGACCAGCATCTACGACTGAACAAGGCTAATCCACACGTCCTTCAACGGTGCAAGTTTATTGAATCTATCTGCGGTGCAACTCCAGAATGTACATGAGGACCCACATCTAATGGAGAGGGTCCCCTGTCTATAAACATCTGGCAGTTCACCAGCATTGGTTCAAGCATATTTGGAGACAATGAATTCTCAAAATGGCCCACAGTTGTTTCGCGTTGAACCAATTCCAACTGGATTAAAGCTCTCCCAGACGCGTGAAGGAGGTGGAACTATCTGCTTATTTGTTACTTTAATAGAATATACAGTGGTGTGAACTTGGAATAATATATTATTTTAGCTTAATTCTAGATTTGAAGCTTTCGTGACTGCAAGGATTCATACTCTTAGGTTTTGTCGGTAAAGTCACGTAGGTAAAAATAATAATAATAAAATAATAATAATAATAAATGAAAATAACTAAATATAATCACGACGTTTCGGTGGAAACAAGTCTCCGTCTTCAGGTAGGACCATCACAGCCAAATTTACTGTATCAAGTTTTGATACAGTATTATTTTATTATAATATTTTACCTACGTGACTTTACCAAAAAAACCTAAGAGTATAATTTTAGCTTGTAACGCGCAACAGGCTTCCCGGGCTCTCGGGGGTCGCTGCGGGGCGGGGACTGGCGGTGCGACGCTGCACGCTTCACCTGCGCCAAGCGCCACCGCTTGTTGCGGCGCTGGCGGCGGGCCCAAGTCGAAGTTATCACGAGCGCACGACCCGATCGTGTGACCGAGCGCCCCGGCAACAATGACAAGTCAGAGCACGCAGGCAACTCGCTCGACGACTCGCAGGCGCTCTCCGGCCATTCCCATTCCTGGCCAAGTCTCTTCCCCGTCTGGTGACGAGAGCCCCGGGTGAACGCGATCGTCCTCCCATGTTGGCAAACGATTTCTAATTTGGACGTAACCTCTCTTCCTTGACCCACTTTATCTTGCCGATTAAAAACCTCTGCCCGTCCCAACTCATCGTCAGTCGTGCTCAATCTACTGCCGGATGAAATCCTCTCAAGCCGTTGCTGCCTCTCACGATCCCGCAAAGACAATAAATCCATCCATCGTGTGCACACGAAAGGATTTCATCACTCCATCTCCTCGGTGGACGTTCCATCCCGGGGGAGCCACTCCGTCATTCACCGCTGTCCACCACCATTCTTTTTAGCCATGACACATCCTGCCCACATCCACTCACCCTTTATTAAGAGTTTGGATGACATCATTAACCTGCGTGTGTTCTCTAATCAATGTATTTATGAACTACATTCCAAAATAAGATATCCTGAATCGTGTTTATTTTGTATGTACCCATTCCCAGCGCCTATTTAATAATATGGATGTTCAAATTATATTTTTTACTTAGTTTAGCCACCTCAGTCTAGTTATTTCGGCATAGCCATCTCAGTCTGACCACCTCAGCATAGCCACCTGAGTACAGCCACTAAGATAGTCATCTCAGCATAGCCACATCAGTATAGGCAACGCAGGAAAGCCACCCGAGCATAGCCACCTCAGCATAGGCATCTCAATCTAGCCACCTCAGTGCAGGCATACCTCTTATAGCACTGCCTCTGACAACGTTGTTTAAATAAATTCATTGAACTCAGTGCTGCAGCTTCCAGTCCAGGTGGAAGAGGTAAGAAGAGCAGGTGGAGGGAGGGAGCATGAGGAAACCGCAGGGAGGCAGGAGGGAGCAAGAGGGAGCAAGAGGGAGGGAGCAGGAGGGAGGGAGCACGGGCGACCAGGAGGGAGGGAGCATGAGGAAACCGCAGGGAGGGAGGGAGGAGGGAGCAAGAGGGAGGGAGGAGGAGCAGGAGGGAGCAGGAGAGAGGGAGCAGGAGGGAGCAGGAGCAGGGAGCAGGAGGGAGCATGAGAGGCAGCAGGAAGGAGGGAGCAAGAGGGAGGGAGCAGGAGGGACCACGTACCTCACTTCCACCTCGGGCTTGTTGTGCCGCTCCACGACTTGCGAGGAGAAGTTCTCCAGGCAGAGTGTGGCCTGTAGCGTGGCACGCACCGCATTCAGGTAGGGCCGCAGAGTCGCCGTCTGTACCACACACACGCACGCGTGCATCAAGGCGCACGCGCACACAGGCAGAAAGCGCTATTGTTGACTATTACGTAATTTTATTTTGGTCAGGACAGCCTCACTGAGACTCATGACTTTTTTTTACGAGGGTCCTCCCAAGTTTATTTCAGGTCTCAGCGAATGGTTTGTGTATACCGAGTAAATTGATGATCCGACACTCACCGATATGCTCCCATCACTCGCTCACCGACGTACAGTCGTTTCCTTATCACCCTTCTATAGCTATTATCATGGTCAATCTTCATATATATTTACCCTGTTAATTCTTCCTCCTATGTTGAGCGTTCATTCAACCAGCCTGTTACATCCCATCCATACTACGTTCAAACGCCACACTGCCGGTGGGGTGAGCAAAGCGTCGCTCTCCCTGTTGATATTGGGTGGAACCAACGGCTTAAAGTGGCTCCAAGATACGTAAACTCCGGGACCTCGTCGTGGTATTCATCACTGCTGCCACTCACCTCGACCACAGGGGCACCCACCCAATCAGCCAACCGAGTGGGGATGCGGTTAAGATGTGGACATATCACATCAGCCCCAACGCTTCGTAACGTCGCTTTTGCGTGGGCATTTAAAGAGGGCAGTTCAGCCGCTTATTAGGAAGTTAGAGAGGAGTTCCGTGTTTGTAAGGTCCTTGTGCTTCCCGTCTTAGACCCTCAAATCATTGGGGGTACCATCGGGAAAGTCATTTATCAGGTCTCTGCACAATCTGATAATTGACTGTGTCAAAACTGTATTGACTGCGCCTAGGGTTTGTATGCATATACTGTATGTTGAACTTATTTCGCACCGTACGTAGCCAACCACGCTAATCGAAGGTGCGGGGGAAGGATAACAAACTAAACACAAAAAGCAGTAATAAATAAATTAGCTTTCAATGTAGATTGAAAAGTGCATAGCTCCAGTGGCTTCCTAATATCGGAAGACCATTCCAGACTGCTGAATAAGGGCATCCGAAAGCGCCGCACGATGCAGTGACCCCACCGTCTTTCTTCGATTTGTTATCCAAGGATGATTCTGGCACAGAGGTCGCAAACGGGTTTTGATTCCTTACTCGTACCCAGCCGCACCAGGGTCGCAAACGGGTACCCGTACCCGGCTGGGTACGGGTAGCTGGGTATCGGGTAGGGTACGGGTATCGGGTACTCGGTCGCGACCTCTGTTCTGGCGTTTGCGTGATGGTTCGTGCACTCCTTGACAAAGCCAGCAAGGTAATAACACTGCCTTATAAGGAATATGTATATATGTAGTAGGCAACGGGGAGAGGTGAGACGCTACCTGTGGCCTACGTGCGGTGCAGGGCCACTGCTTGACACGTCACCTACTGCTGTTTATTACTTCGAAGGCCACACTGTTTATTGACAAAAGTTTTTGCATTTTCAAAATTCCGTCTCCTTTACACTACACCCATGGACAGCCTCCTCGACGCGGCGTGCCGCACAGCACGGGTTATTTGACCATACTTCCCCCCCCCCCCCACATTGCCGGTCAGTGCAGATTTAAAGGCAGGGGGAACGTGGGCACGTGCGCATCATAAGACGTACAATGCAACCATTGACTTGACCACTCAGCTGGCTCTCAGATGGTTTTAAACAAGTAGTGTATCGTGGAGTAGCGTGGGGGCCGGCGGCATGTCCTTGTGGCAATAGGCGTTCGCTGCTTGTTGCAGAGGTTGGTAGTTTTTAATGCAGCGGCCGCCCTGATTAATACTGCGGGTATAATAATAGCCGGAGCAGCATGCTTCACATTGGACGTTAAGGACCCCCACCAAACCACACCCCCTGATGCCAATCGTAAGCGTTAAATATCTAACGTGTACACATTTGACAAATTCCAAAATCGCCCACACATTACTCAAATGGGATTCAGCAATTTGCGGAAATCGTCAGACTAATGCCCCCGGGATAGCTCTTGCAAATGAGACTCATCTCACGCCTCTTGTTCACCTTCCCACCTGGTTACATCAAACTAACTTAAACTAAATGGGTTTGATGCGCCGTCCTCTGCAGATCGTGTCGCCCCCACAGGGCCACCCACAGCAGTAGCAGCAGCGGCTGTCTGTTACTCTTTGGTGGTCACCCATTCCACAGCACTGAACGCGTTAAAAAAGCGAAAATATTACATTCCCTGATAGCGGGCCGTGAGTCTATCACGTGGGAAACGCACTGTTGACGATACCCAAAGATTGCTTATGTTGTTTTATCGACCCCAGGAGGGATAACGGGCTGAATTGTATATCTGTCAAGCCATATTATGGTTTACTCGTATTCTTGTACAGGGAAATTTAGTTTAGGTCCATACGGCATAGCTGTTTCAATACTGGCAATATATATATATATTTGCCTATTTGTGTGTTTATATCTTGTGATGGGACTTTGTAGGATAAACGTTGATATTTATAAGTGTGACCAATCAAGTCTGACATAGTCTGTAATAAGGGGTTGACAGGTATGGAATTGCAAGCACGACCCAACCAAACTCTAATCTCTCTCAGTTTCCGATGACGCAGTGGCGATGTGGCCAGAGGCAGCGACCACTCGGAACACCGACATCCGCTCCTGCACTGGAGACCCACAATCGCCGCCGCACGAATCACGCGCCGCCTCGGCTCGAGCGGCTACCCGGGACGATGTAGCGGGCACTTGATAACAGCGCCACTCTCGTAGTGCACTACACCACCACCACTGGTAGTGCACTACACCACCACCACTCTCGTAGTGCACTACACTATCACCACACTGGTAGTGCACTACACCACCACCACTGGAAGTGCACTACACCACCACCACCACCACCCTCGCAGTGCACACCACCACCACTGGAAGTGCACTACACCACCACCACTGGAAGTGCACTACACCACCACCACTGGTAGTGCACTACACCACCACAATGGAGTGCACTACACCACCACACTGGTAGTGCACTACACCACCACCACACTGGTAGTGCACTACACCACCACCACTCTCGTAGTGAACTACAGCACCACCACACGTAGTGCACTACACCACCACACTAGTAGTGCACTACACCACCACACTAGTAGTGCACTACACCACCACCACTCTCGTAGTGAACTACACCACCACCACTCTCGTAGTGAACTACAGCACCACCACACGTAATGCACTACACCACCACCACTGGTAGTGCACTACACCACCACACTGGTAGTGCACTACACCACCACCACACTGGTAGTGCACTACACCACCACCCTGGTAGTGCACTACACCACCACCACGGTAGTGCACTACACCACCACTCTCGTAGTGCACTACACCACCACCACTGGTAGTGCACTACACCATCAGAACTCTCGTAGTGCACTACACCACCACTGGTAGTGCACTACACCACCACCACTGGTAGTGCACTACACCACCACTCTAGTAGTGCACTACACCACCACCACCACTGGTAGTGCACTACACCACCACCACCACTGGTAGTGCACTACACCACCACTCTAGTAGTGCACTACACCACCACCACCACTGGTAGTGCACTACACCACCACTCTAGTAGTGCACTACACCACCACCACACTAGTAGTGCACTACACCACCACCACCACTGGTAGTGCACTACACCACCACTACTCTCGTAGTGAACGCAGCGGAACGCGGAAGCTAAAATCGCGGCCGCGCCCGCGCGCCGCTCCCACGGCTCCACGACTGCGGGGACGAGGCCGCGCAGTCCGCCAGTTCGCCACCGAGCCCCGCGCCACCGAGCCCCGGGCCGTGGCCGGTGGCCCTCGCAGCCCCGACCGGGGGCGATTTATCGCCCACGAAACGCACGAAACGACCCGAAGCGGCCCCGCCGCGCCCTCACCATGGCTGCGTTCCGTCTCCTCCCGTGCCGCGCGCTCACTGCGCATGCGCGCCCCGCCTGATTGACCCCCCCCCCCCCCCCACGAGGCACGGACCGAACCACTTTGCCCTGGCGCCGGGGGGGGGGGTAGAATCCCTACAATTGTTTATATTCCTACAATTACCAACAATTGTTGCTGAATTCAGACATGTCTATCTGGTGGCTTCTGCTTTACTCTTGTAAATTAACTGTAAACCATGTAGTTGCACAGCGATGGCGTAAAATGAGAAATTATCTGTTTGTAATTAAAGCGGCACACTTTACTTTAGGCGCCCCCCCTATGCGTGTAATGGGGAACGCCGCGTATTTTAAAAACATACCCCGTATAAGGCGAAACCCGCCCCCATTCGCGAACGCTATTGGTCCAATCGCACCGCGTGACCGGCTGCACGACCCAACCGCGTATTTGAAAACGTAATACGGATTAACAAACCCCACCTTCGATTGGCTCAATGGGCGGCACGTGACACGCGGAGGCGGCTGCGATTGGCTGTGGCGCGCGCGGAAAGAAAGCGGCCGAGAGGCAGAGCGAGAGGGGACCGCGGGCAGTGGGGACTGCGGGCCGGGTGAGCGTGGGCCCTGGGTCCCTGTGAGTGTGGGCCCTGGGTCTCTGTGGCCACGGTGTGGAGTTGGGATCTGGGTGAGCGTGGGCCCTGGGTCCATGTGACCACCTTGTGGAGTTGGGATCTGGGTGAGCGTGGGCCCTGGGTCTCTGTGGCCACCTTGTGGGGTTGGGATCTGGGTGAGTGTGGTCCCTGGGTCTCTGTGACCTCCTTGTGGGGTTGGGATCTGGGTGAGCGTGGGCCCTGGGTCTCTGTGACCGCCTTGTGGAGTTGGGATCTGGGTGAGCGTGGGCCCTGGGTCTCTGTGGCCACCTTGTGGGGTTGGGATCTGGGTGAGTGTGGGCCCTGGGTCCCTGTGACCACCTTGTGGGGTTGGGATCTGGGTGAGCGTGGGCCCTGGGTCTCTGTGACCACCTTGTGGGGTTGGGATCTGGGTGAGTGTGGGCCCTGGGTCTCTGTGACCGCCTTGTGTGGTTGGGATCTGGGTGAGCGTGGGCCCTGGGTCTCTGTGACCTCCTTGTGGGGTTGGGATCTGGGTGAGCGTGGGCCCTGGGTCCCTGTGACCACAGTGTGGGGTTGGGATCTGGGTGAGCGTGGGCCCTGGGTCTCTGTGACCGCCTTGTGGAGTTGGGATCTGGGTGAGCGTGGGCCCTGGGTCCCTGTGACCTCCTTGTGGAGTTGGGATCTGGGTGAGCGTGGGCCCTGGGTCTCTGTGACCACAGTGTGGGGTTGGGATCTGGGTGAGCGTGGGCCCTGGGTCCCTGTGACCTCCTTGTGGAGTTGGGATCTGGGTGAGCGTGGGCCCTGGGTCCCTGTGACCGCCTTGTGTGGTTGGGATCTGGGTGAGCGTGGGCCCTGGGTCCCTGTGACCTCCTTGTGGAGTTGGGATCTGGGTGAGCGTGGGCCCTGGGTCTCTGTGACCACAGTGTGGGGTTGGGATCTGGGTGAGTGTGGGCCCTGGGTCCCTGTGACCGCAGTGTGGAGTTGGGATCTGGGTGAGTGTGGGCCCTGGGTCTCGGTGACCGCCTTGTGGAGTTGGGATCTGGGTGAGTGTGGGCCCTGGGTCCCTGTGACCACAGTGTGGGGTTGGGATCTGGGTGAGTGTGGGCCCTGGGTCTCTGTGACCACCTTGTGGAGTTGGGATCTGGGTGAGTGTGGACCCTGGGTCTCGGTGACCGCCTTTTGGGGTTGGGATCTGGGTGAGTGTGGACCCTGGGTCTCGGTGACCTCCTTGTGGGGTTGGGATCTGGGTGAGTGTGGGCCCTGGGTCCCTGTGACCACAGTGTGGGGTTGGGATCTGGGTGAGTGTGGGCCCTGGGTCTCTGTGACCACCTTGTGGAGTTGGGATCTGGGTGAGTGTGGACCCTGGGTCTCGGTGACCGCCTTGTGGGGTTGGGATCTGGGTGAGTGTGGACCCTGGGTCTCGGTGACCTCCTTGTGGGGTTGGGGTCTGGGTGAGCGTGGGCCCTGGGTCTCTGTGACCGCCTTGTGGGGTTGGGATCCCAGTGAGCAGGATCTGGACTTGGGGAGCCGTGCTGTGGTGTGTGAACTGAGCGAGTTTTCTGAGACTTGTGAGTGTTGTGCTGTGTGTGTGGGAACCGGTGTTTAAGTGCGCCGTCTGGGCGTCTGTCTAAAAAAAAAAAGCTTCGTAGCTCATCGGATTCCTCCAGTACGGTATAAAGATCCTGTGTGTGTGGTGTCTCTTGAAGGCGTACGTGGGGGGCGGGGAGCCGCGGTCGCCATGAGCGAGCTCAAGGAGTGCCCGCTGGAGTTCCACGATTTCCGCGCCGTGGAGCACACGCGGCAGTGCCCGCGCTACACGGCCGTGCTGAGCCGCCCGGCCGAGGACGGCGTGGGCCCCGAGGAGCTGGACACGCTGCAGCTCGAGCTCGAGACTCTGCTGGCAGCGGCGTCGCGCCGCCTGCGCAACCTCGAGACGGAGATCCAGGTGTGGTGGTGGTGGGGTTGAGGGTGGTCGGTGGTGGTGGAGGTGTTGGGGTAGAACCGGGCTGGGGAGCGAGAGATGGGATGAGTGGAGGAGGAGGAGATCCCAGGTGAGGAGAGAGTGGAGGGGTGAGCGGAGAGATGGGATGAGCGGAGGAGAGATCCAGGCGAGGAGAGGGTTGAGAGTGCAGGGGTCAGAAGAGAAGAAATCCAGGAGTGGGACAGGATAAGTGAAGGAAGAGATCCCAAGTAAGGAGAGAGAGTGGAGGAGTGAGGGGAGGGACCAACAGACTGAGACCCCGGTGAATAAAGGGTGAGCAGAGACATGGGGTGAGCAGACGAGAGATGCAAGTGAGGAGAGTGGTGTGACACAGATGAGGGGATGGTGATGAGTGAGCTGGTGGTCCTAATGAGGTGCAGGGAGAGACCCAGGTGATGAGGGGTCGCGAGGCGCGGCTGGTTAAGGGGATCTTTCAGTCGTGTTTTGAGCCACGAATGCATTTGCATACCTGTCAACTCATACGGTTTACCTGTATTCTTGTACAGGGAGGTTTCAGGTCCATACGGCGTACAGCCGTTTCAATACAGGCATTTTTTTTGGTCTATTTGTTTGTGTATCTCCCTTGTGGTGAGACTTTGTAGGATGAACGTTGAGATTTATAAGGGCATGGGGTGACCAATAAAGTCTAAATTGGTCTGTGATGAGGTAGGCACTCATAAGGGGTTTAAAGGTATGGCACCATGACCATGACCCCTCCCTTGCCCCCCCCCCCTCTGTTGTGGTGCCGCACAGATCCTGACCGACTGGCAGGATCGTAAGGGCGATAAGAAGTTCACGAAGGCGGCCGAGCACGTGGCATCCTCCACAGGCAAGCACGGAGGCAGCAAACCCAAGAAACAGAAGCCGGACAGCAAGGGGAGCCATGGGTGAGTGCTTGCGGGGGACCTTACTACCAGCCAGTCTTCGAAACTACACACAATAATCATACCTGTCAACCCATACCGTTTACCCGTATTCTTGTACAGGGAAATTTAGTTTTGAGTTCCATATGGCGTACAGCCGTTTCAATACGGACAAAAAAAGTGTCTTCGTTTGTGTTTCTCCCTTGTAATGGGACTTTGTGGGATGAACGTTGAGATTTATAAGGCCACGAGTTGACCAATAAGTTATGAATTGGTCTAATAAGGTAGGCACTGATAAGGGGTTGACGCCATCTCACTTGCGCGCGCGTCTCCTACCAAACGCGACTTCATGGGCGCGGTGGGTGACCCCGCTTGTGTTTGCACGGAGACGTTTATCACGAGCAGAAAATGTAAAAGATCTGAAAACCCCAAAAGAGGTGTGAAATTGTCCTTAAATATCCCAAAATCCTAAATGTTTTCATCCACAACTCATCCCTAGACTTTCTTGATGTTTCTGACCCAGGTTTCTCTTGACAACGTCTCAATGCCTCTCGTGTACACGTACAGTCTGTTGTCCCGTTAAGCGTGTTGTTATCATAACGATAATTGGATATAACGCCATGAATATATTAAGGAACATATGTTTTGTTATGCCGCGGATGTGAATTGGATATAACATGAAAGAGAGAATGGAACTACGTCGCGCGAGTAGGAATAAGCAGCTGTACGGCTGCTTCGTCGTAGCGTGACCACACAAGGCATTTGGATGCTTCTAGATGCTACCCACGCGCCTCAATCTTTGTTTGGCCTGCATACGCATCTCACGTGTTATTGTGTACTGCTTTACGCCCTCTATTATATATTAATTATTATAATGCGATTTTCCCATAACGCGGTGTTCTTCAGGAACGGAATTACTGTGTTATAGGAGAACAGACTGTCCAGCCCTTTTTCCCACTGCTAGCTGAGGGCCTCCTCACTCCACACGGGTTGTGGCGGTAATTTGACCATACTTCACCATGCTGGCCAGTGCTGTTTGGTGAAGGCGCAGGGAGCATCGTAGAAGTTTGGTACAACAATCGGCTTTTCTTATCTTCCCCTCTTTTCGGTGGCTCATGCCTGGTTTTAAACATCATCTGCATTTATCTGAATGAATGTCATCTACCCGTCAATTCCTCCGAACGCTGCTTGGCCAGAGATGGCTGCAAAAATCTCATTCAAAGTTTAGACCAGAAATTGGCCGGCACGTGCTCGCGCGTCAGACAAAATACGCCCTTCAAAGTTGTTGTTTTTCATTCAACAACGCGAGGATGTTTTTGGAGACACAAAGTCACCTGAAATATGGGACGAGCCTGGCTCAACCTCTGGCTCCCCTCGGGAGGTTCGGCCTTCCGTCGTTTGCTGACGCTAAAGTGACCGGTGGTGGGGGGCGGCGTGGTGCCGGTAGCGATGCCGAGACCGTCGGTGCGGGTCGCAGGCACGGCTCGGCGGGGACGGGGGGCGCCCACGGGGCGGGGGCAGGCGGTGGGGGCCATGGGCCTGGGCGGCCCAAGACCAAGAACCTCCAGCCCAAGTTCCAGGAGTACGAGTTCCCAGACGACGTGATGGACGAGCCCCGGGCGCCCAAGAACGACGCGCCCAGCCGGTAGCACGCGCACGTAGCACGCACATGCGTACTCGCAAAATGCGCGCACGCGTGCACACGCATACGTGCATGCTATGGCGCGCACAAAAATCCACACATTTTTAACCCACATTTACACACGCCCGAAGCACACACATCCACCAACTAAACGTCGGGTTTACTCTCCAACACAGCGGTGTGCTGAACTAGTAACTAATTAGCACGTTTTTGGTTACGTGACAAACCTTACTAATTGGCCGTGTCGAGTGGTGGCAGGTTTAACGACACATTCATATTTACGCAATCTAACCCAAAAAAACCCAAAAAAAACTTTATTATGGATGACATTGGTCGCGAAAGCCTACCATGTGTTAAACTGATGCACAATTTCACGAACGTATGCGCGCACAAGCAACTGTAGGCTCACGCTCACATATACATACATGCACGCACATGCATACAATTACACACGTACACGGCCATATATGCACGCGTGCGCAAATACGAACGTGTTTGCCGACACACATAGTTACACACAGGGACACCCGTATTTTCTCTCAAGTGCGCACAACAAAATAAAACGAGGATCCCTTCCCTGTCAACAGACTATTAGCTCACTGCACTACAAACCCGGTGGCCTATGTAACATTCCCACTTGATAAATATTTTAACTCTTTCTGGGCCTCCCCTAGGGCGATTCAGCCTTTAATTGGTTCCTGGTGCGTTGTGTAAGCATCAGCATTGGGGAGACGATAGCAGCCAGGCGTAGTGCTGGCCACCCACCTGTTTGTTTGCTGTATGGCCTTCATTAGGGTGCTCGCTAACAGCACTTGCCCCACCAGTCTGTTAACGCTATACAGGGGAATCTTTGTCTTTTGCGCGTGATGCACAGCTTCTGGGCGTCAGTGGAGCCGTACTGTGCCGACATCACGGCCGAGGAGATCCGAGTCCTGGAGGAGCTGCTCAAGGTTCCGGAGGATGAGGCCGAATACTACAAGGTGAACTCCCACCCAGGAGTCACCCTGGCGGGCGGTCCCAGGCGCTGCCCCCCCCCCCCATCTCCATGCGTTGCTCATTGCACGTGTGCGTTGGCTGGGCCGTCGTAGGTGCTCGCTATCAGCACTTGCCCCAGCAGCCTGTTTCGGCTTTAATGGGGGGGGGGGGGGGTTCTTATTTTAGCTGGGTCATGTAGCCCATGCCAGCCACCACTTGCCCCAGCAGCTTTCGATTGGATGGATAGAGGGGATGAATTGATGTGGCACGGACTAGAGAGGAAATGGGCTGATCTGGTACAGGCGGGTGTGGAGCTGAGTGAACTAGCCGCCGACCGATGCCAGCGGTGTCAAGATCGCCCTCTGTAGAGGAGGCTCGTGAGGGATGCCACTGGACTGTTGGAGGCTGTCGCCCTCCAGCAATAACAACGGGCAGAGTTCTGGGCGGCTAAAACGTTGCAAGGTAGCGCAGTTGGGAGCACTCGTGGTGCATCTGCCAGTCATGTCAGTCTGCCAATAACACACGGGTCTGTCCTGTGACCTGCCAATGATCCTCTGACGCTTTACGTGCAGCTCGCCTTGCATGAGCGCTGTAGTGGCATCACTGCTGCTTCGTAGAAAAGGATGGTTTTTGGGGGTCTGTCAGTATCTGTGTTGGGATTGTAGTCGGGGCTCATATAACGTGTTGTGGGCTCATGTCGGTGTGTTTTGTTGTGTGTGTGTGTGTGTTGGAGGGCAGGTCCCCCCGCTGGGCAAACACTACTGCCAGCGCTGGGCGCAGGAGGACCTGCAGGAGGAGCAGAGGGACGGCGCTCGCCCTGCAAGCGCGGCCGACAGGAAGAAGGGGACCCAAGGCACCCTGGGAAACACAGGTCAGGGGTCATTGGCACCAGAAGCGCTAATTTTTAAAGGTGTGTGGCCACAGCCACCGTCGGATTCTCAGTGCGGACGTTTTTCCGGAGCGCGGCAGGAACTGTGCGTGCGTGTGCAGAGGTGGACAACCTGATGCGGCGTAACGATGCGGGGACGCAGAACGAGCAGCCGGAGGACGCGTGCCCGTTTGGGCCGCTCACCCAGCGCCTGGTGCAGGCCCTCGTGGAGGTAATGGCCGGGTCCACCCCTGAGCAATTGGTTGTGCTTCTTGGTTGCCTGCAACCAGAGACGACGTCCACATTATAAGCAGGCGATTCGTTCGTGCGACCTGATTGCTCGGGCGTGAATATGCTGTCGACGGCCGTGGGTGCCACGCGCAGGGCAAAAAGCAACGTTCTTCACTGTGGCCCTTCCTGCCGGTAGTGTGATCATCATCACCGTCATTTATTGTTTACAGCCAGCAGTGCACCCACATGTGGCTCTATCGAAGGGGCATAACGTAGAACGTACTATCACAGTGGTAGAAAATAATTATGAATGTCTGCCGAAAACTGTCATTATATATACACATGTAAAATATACACACTTGGCTATTTTCAGAACTCATGGGTACTTGTTGGCTCTTGGCCTTTTACAGGTTGGCCACCCCCGGTTTATGGCCTCCCTCCCATGATGCAGTACATCTCAAAGTGCCAGTGGAGTCATGACTCGTATTCATTCACCAGATGGCCATAAAGTGGTAATACAGCAGTGGGTTCTCAAATCCGTGGGGACGTTTTGAAAATATTACTCCCTTGTGTGCCTGTGGTTACTGTGGGTACTGTGGTTCTCGCAAGGATGCAAAACTTGCCATTTATGGAATTGGTCAAAGGACCCAAAGTAGTAAGACCCTCCTAAACAGAGTCTCAGGACTCGGCAAGGCTTTCCCAGGTAAAAATATCAATGGCATTGTTGCTGAGCACACAAGGCTCTGCTGAATCTTGATTTGAAGCTTTCGTAACTGCAGGTATCCATACTCTTTAGTTATTTCGGTAAAGTCACGTAGTTAGAAATACAAATCACGACGTTTCGATTGCAACACAAGCAATCATCATCATCAGGTGGGAAAACCACAGAACAGATGTGTGAAAACCCTCCCCGTAGAGGTGGTCGTGATTTGTATTTTTAACTACGTGACTTTATCGAAAGAACCAAAGAGTAAGGCTCTGCTGGTTGTAACGATGGTGTCCGCCTTGCAGGAGAACATCATCTCACCCATGGAGGAGTCTCCGATCCCGGAACTGGCCAGCAAGGCCAGTGAAGGGGATGGGGCGGCCACATCCCCCCGCAGCCAAGCCAAGCCCTTCAGGTAGGCGTGTGTGTGTGTGTGTGAGGATCTGTATCGCTCCATGTTTGTTCGATGGACTGGTTACCAGCAGTGTCAAGATAGGCCTCTGGAGGAGAGCCATAAGCAACAATGGCGAGTGGTTAACCTTTTGAACTATGTAGCTCTTTTTCAGAAGCGACCTGGCCACAAATGAAAGCTCAACGAAGTGGCTTATCACGTGGATATTTATAGCAGCAAAATACTCTAAACGCACGTTTCTAAATGTTAGGGAGAAACCGGAGTACCCGGAGAAAAATCCACATGGCCACGGGGAAACTCCAAATATACAGCAGGCGTCAGGGTCGTGATCGAACCCACGACCTCCTGTGTACTGAGCGGGGTCGTTAAAATCTCGTCAATTAGTTACTAGTGTGCTTGAGAGTATACCTATAACATTTACAATTACCTTGAATCCCCTTGTTTACATGACAAACCTCACTAATTGGCTGTGTTGGGTGGTGGCAGGTTTAACGACACATTTATATTCATGCGATCTAACCCGAAACACCTCTTACAGATAATATTGGTCACGAAAGCCTACGTGTTAGACTAAACATCTCTCCACCGCGTAGTTAACATCTCGCCAGAGCAGAGGAGCGACCCTCACAGCAATGATCCTGGTGACCCAAATTCCATTCCCATGCTCACTGACAGCACCTGAACCACCAGTCTGTTCATCTCTATCTCAGAGGATCTTTGTCTTTGTAACGTGCGCCTGCGAGCGCCGTACCGGCGTGCAGGACCTCACGTGTCTGATGTGCGTTGGTACGTGTGCGTGCGTGTGCGCGCGCTGGCCCACCTCAGCGTGCCGCACACCAAGTCGCTGGAGGCGCGCATCCGGGAGGAGCTGCTGGCGCAGGGGCTGCTGGACTCGGAGGGCCGCGGCGGGGAGGACTCCGAGGACGAGGTTCTGGCCGAGCTGCGCAAGCGGCAGGCCGAGCTGCGTGCCGTCACGGCGCACAACCGCGCACGCAAGCAGGACCTCCTGCGGTGAGGCCCTGCTTACTCAAATGAGCATTGGTGCATTTGTGCTCGTCTCAGACTGCTTTTTGTGTTTAGTTTGCTGTCCTTCCCCCCCCCCACACCTCCGATTAGTGCGAAAGAAGTTCAACATGCATACATACATCTCCTGCTTACAACTCTTTGAGCCGGTGGTAGAAATTCTACATTTCAATGGCGGGGACGAGTGTCTGTCCGTAGAACAAACCAACTGTTTGACTTTCCCACAAAGTGGTACTTGTTTTATAAGGCCCCCAGAGGGATGATGCGCCGAGCAAACCCCAACCGGGATTTGTCCTGGTGACCTTCCCGTTGTGAGCCGCTCGCTCTACCGCTAAAGCCACCTCACCAGATTGCCCATCCCCACCAGAGCGGATCGATTCATCCCACTGGGACATTTGTTGAATTGTCGCAATTTCAGAGTCGTGGATCAATTAATGAATGGTTTTGTTTAACTTAGTGGTGAACGGCTCGCGCCTCTCGCGGTGGCATGGGCAACGTGAACTTAGCTGCGTGCGACGTATCATCCGCGCAATGGGACCACGTCTATCCGCTGCTGGATGAGAACCTCCCAAAGCCCGTCGCCATCTCTCCCGTGGTGTTTCGCTTTGATGGCCAACGTCGTGCCGGCAGTTGGGTCGATTTCATTCCTCTTAGCCCCTGCGGTGGTCGTCCTCCCCGGCACACCGCTTCCCTTCCCTGGCAACGTTCTTGGCCGCTTATCGTCGTATCCCACTCACGTGCCCAGGCCCAAGCACTTGGCTTGACGGTCAATGTGATATCTTTTTTAACCTCCGTTTGTTTGTTCTCTACTGTGTGTGTGTCGTTTTTATATTTTTGGGAACAACAGCATTACACAATTCAATGCACGTGTTACAAGCTTGAGAATACATTTTAGTCTGTTAACCCTTACCCATTCCGATGACGTACGTCATCAGCTTTCCTCCGATTCTGCTCCGATGGACGTACACGTACGTTACGTACGTCATCAGAACGGATTCAAAATTAAAAGGCCACGCGGGAGGGGCGTGTGTGGCACAGTTTGGCGCCAGCTATTGTAAAGTTGCGGTCGTGTCGCTACGGTTCTCCGCCGTGAGTAGCGACGTCTTTAAAAACAGCGGCGCTACTATGACGCCTCTCTAAGTAGAATGAATGCCGAGCCGCTTGCGCATTCACGAGATTCGGCGGTGAACGGGGACAGCCACACGATGCAGACGTCTCGGAACGGGAAAGTCTGTAATATTCTAATAAATAATAACAATCCTTACAATTACGTTGCGCCTGTAACGTAGCTCAAAACGTCTAATGGCAGCTGTCCAACGTGTGCAGTGTGAACCTGAACACGGCACCGGCATGCAAGTGGCCACCGGTCTGCCAGCAGGGGGTGATGTTTCTATTGGTCGTTCCAATTTAAGTAAATTTGCGGTGTAATTTTTCTAATCTCGCACTAATGGACCGACGACTCCAGCGCACACAGCCTACTGCTTTTGTTAAATAACATCACGGGAGACTTCACGTCCCATCGCGAAGCAAGCCTCTTCGTTGTACAGTAACACCCCGATTTACGTTTCCCCATTTTTACGTCATTTCGCAAGCACATCGTCGTTGTGTTACTAACACAGCTACCCAATTTGCGTCGCCTCAACCCCACACACTCGCGTCGCCGACAGCATCGTCTGTCCTTTCTCGTTATCCATTGTCCCTTCACTCGCCCCACCACCGTACTGCTACCCTGTAAACCGCTCCGAATGACGTCGTTTTGATATTCTTTGTCGCACATTTACAGGGACCCAATCCCCTGACGTAAACCCAGGGGGGTTGTATTACTCGTACATTACGGTTAATATACCGGCGGTATTAACCAGGCCAGCCGGGGCGGCTTGACCTGCCAATCCATGCAACAAGCGGTGAATGCGCCACCGCTGGACACACGTGTCTCTGCCCCCGAGGTTGGGGTTGACGTGTACCGTGACGCGTCTTCTCGGGCAGGATGGCGCGGGAGGAGATGCGGCGTCAGGAGCTGCGCGCCCGCGCTCGCGTGGCCGACACGGAGGTGATGGAGGCCTACCGGCGCATCATGGGCGCCCGGCAGAAGAAGCGGACGCCCACCAAGAAGGAGAAGGAGCACGCCTGGAAGGTGCTCAAGGAGAGGGAGAGCATCCTCAAGCTGCTGGATGCGTGAGGACGGCAACGGGTTGGGCGGGGGAGGGGGGAGAGAGGCCATCGCCGCGTCGTCGGCCCTCCGGGGCTCGCGCCTGCGCCGTTGTTTCCGCGAGGGGAGATGTTGGCGTCCCGGGGGCGTGGAGGTGATGGCGGTCGCGTGCCGATCCTCGCGTGTGTCGCGTCACGATTTGACGGGTTCGCGATTCCGTTAAACGGTCAGTTCGTCTCGTTTTTGAGCGTCTCGTCGCGTTGCCTCCTTTTCGTTTGTACAGTTTTATTTACCCCCCACTCGCCGACACTTGTAACGTGAGCGCGTCGTCTGTATAGTTCGCAAGTCGCGACTTCTCACGCACGATTTAGATAACGTGTGCATCTTGAGAACAGGAATCGATTTGAACCCGATGCACCGTTACATGCCCGGTGGGTAGGGTGCTAGGCAATCGTCTTGCTGCGTTTCCACGACCCCGAAGAAGACGGCTCATTGGCCCAGGAATGGTCCTGGAGGCCTCTAACATTACATCCCATCCCCTCCTGTGGCCTGGGAGGGAAGAGATAAGAGATACAAATAATGCAGGCCTGGTGTGTGTTAGGAGTTCCCAAGTAAGTGTCTTGATTTATACTTCTCAGCCGTGTTTTAGATGTGCACGGCCCCGAAACTAAGTTCAGCGATGGGCACCAATCACCACACCTCTCGCTTCCTCGTTGAAGCCACGATGCCACCGCTGGTTTCCAAGGGCGGGCCCGGCTAACGGCGTGCAGCTCGCAAGCGAGCCAAGCAGAGGCCCTGCACGCAGGTCGGTCAGCTGGGCCCGGTGAAGCCAGTGTGGGAATTTGGCCTGAGCCAAGTTGCCCGGCTCGCGAACAAACCGGCACGCTTCCCAGTGGCAGTGGAAAAGGCAGCATTGGTATTGGTGTGAGGGTTTAGAGTCTCGGCTAGTGCTCGTAGCATTAAGAAAAGGTCAGGTATTAACCTCACAGGTAACATCATTAGGAGTTGGGGGCAGGGTTAGTGCTGTTTTAAGGGGTTAGGGTATCTCGGTAGTTCTGTGCCGTGTATTGAGGTAGTGGTAGTGTTTTGCAAGAAGGTTTTGGGGTTGTGGTTTTTGCGCAGGTGTTAGGCGTTCGGTTGTGGATATTTGGCGAGCCATCGGGACCCCGCGCGTGTATAGCCTCGTCCTCCACAAGTAGCGTGTGCGTGCGGTGTGGTCGGTGTGTGAGTGGTTTCTACCTTCGTGTATGTGTGTGGTTTGTACTTCACTTTGAGTGTGGTCGCAACCAATGTGTGGTTTATAACAGTGTGGTCAGTACCCGGGTGGTTGGTATTTGTGGTCGGTTTGTACTCGTCTGTGTGATTTAGTGTCCGTGAGTGTGGTTGGTTCCTGAGTTTTGGTACCTGGTGTGTGGTTGACGTCGGAGTGCGGTTCTGTGGTTCTGCTCCACGTGGGTTGCACATGACAAGTTAAAACAAGAGCAATGTCGAGTTGCTGAACACTTAATAAATATTTTTGAAATCCCAAGCGCTTGCCGTGAATCCCACAAATACGTGCCGCTTTAAATACGGCTGCAGCTCGGCCTCGTAGAAGAGCGTGGTGTATTATTAGTCGAAGGTCGTGTGAACGAGTGCGTTAGGTGAGATCGTACACAGGCGAATGTGTTGTGTGTCGAGTGTGTGTCCCAATTGACTGTGTGGGAATTAATGTCTCCGGGACGAGTGACAAACTTTCTGGGGGGAGGGATCGTTTTCTACTTTGGTTGCCACCCCGTCGTTAATCTTGACCATCGGTCTGTTGTATACTAACCCTTCTTCCAAAATTGAGATTAATAATATTTGATGATTTTTATATATTATCTTTTTACTTGTTTTTTTAATGAATGAAACACACCAAAAGCGCAGCAAACTGCAAAACACCAGGTGTTGTTAAGTAATGAACTGGAGGAGGGCTAGGATGGCAGAATTTGCAACCTTGCTTCAAGGAAAGATAAGGCCTGATGAACGGGCACATGTCACCCGTGCAGGCGGCAGAGACAGTGGGAGTGTCAGCCAGACATAGTTAAGGCAAAAAGCCCAACCATCCTACATGGTTTTAAAGTAACGTCAAAATTCGAAATTCAACAACAGAGTAGGCTAAAGTATCGATCCTCGCGCTCGCTCAAATTGGAGACCAGGCTGCGAGCTACATCAATGAACCATTGCCATTTGCTAATCCAATACTGAATGTTAATATTACTGAAGTCAAAACGAATTCTATGACCTCAGCACATGGGCAAATAATAGGGCAGTGTCGACTCAAAGGCAATGGAAGAAACAGAGGCGCCTTTGTCTAAATCACAACCACAGAAAGCCAGGAATCATCACTGATTGTGTGTTTAGGGATTCCGAGCTAGTTGGAACACGTGCACACAGGGGGGAGGTAGAAATACGCCTTGTCCTCCTGCAGCTGAGGGAACGAAAATAAGTGGGTCAGCTCAAGGCTGTGTGCACAGGGGAGGGAGCTGATTTAAACAACCCTGCACGTCTGAACGTGAGGGGGCCTTTGACCTGAAAATTAAGAATAACACTCCCAGAGCAGAAGGTTGGATGACCACAGTGAGACGAGAATAAGAGTGGTGTATATCTCTCAAGGAGGCAGACCCAGCTGAACAACAAGGCTGCGGGGGTCACCAGAAGTTCGCGTTCGCCTAGTTAAAACAAAAAGCTCAATTATTCTGTATTGCTATTAAAGTAACGTTAAAGTCGGAATTTAACAACAGGGTAGGCTAAAGTTTGATATTCACACCCACTCCAATTAAACCAGGTCACAAGTTACGCCTACTGAACCATCACCATCATTAAGTCAATATGAAATGTTATTTCCATACTTTAATACTTTCTATACAACTCGACCCGAAGCATATGACAATCAGAACCTTCCTAAGTTAAAATTGAATCGCACCCAGACAGGAGCGAATAGTCGATATAAGGTTGAAGAGGGAAGGAAATTAAGAGCACGGCGAACTGCAAACGTAAGCAAAAAGCCGGGAACGACCAGCCCAGCAACAGCGAGTCGGGCTTCAACAGGCCATAAATTAAGAATAATAACTCCCGGGGTCAGGGGACATAAGAAGAAGCAGGCAGACAAAAACCAGAACTGACTCCAAGGTTCAACCGCCCTCACACACAAGGAGTGACGGAAATTAATGAGGCCTTGAGTTAACGACGTCAGCTGGACTGCAACAACCACGGCGAGCAGAGATAGGGTGGGGCAAAGACTGCGGGGCTATGGAATGCAACTTCGTGTCAGTAAAGCCCTGACAAACAAGTTAAGTTAAAGACATCACAATACATAATATCGCACATAACATCAATGTTAACGCTATTCACCGTAAACTATATTCCGCTTATATAACCATCCAGGCACCAAGGAATACGAATTCCTAGGATCAAGAAACTTACCCCTTAACCTAAGATATCGGAAATAAATTAATAGTAATAAGTATATGCATGAAAAGACAAAGTAAAACTTATGGAAAAGCCAGGATAACGGGATGAATCACAACCAGGTCGAATATAATACATAATAAAAAAAAACGATGTTAAACCCAGGGTCGGAGAGAAAGGGAGATCCCGGCCGTCTTTGTATCTCCGCAGCGCGGGATAGGAGTGTGTATACGCTCGGGGAAACACCTACACTTGAGTCAAGCACCACGATGGGAAACGACAGACCTTAGGTTACATACAGAATCATAACTGTGAAATAGTAAGGGACAAATGTTAACTTAAAACTTTTTAACCATTTCTTTGTGCGCCGGGTCGGAGAGAGTGTTGCCCCTCCCTCCAGGTTGTGCAACACGAACAAAGACGCCTATGAGACATTTGTAACGTCTGTGTTTTGGGTTCATGAAGAAGGCCAGACAAGAGATAATATTGCACCCAGACAGAGAGACGACCTCGAGGCAATTTGTAACATCTGATTGTTTGCTCGTGGGTTTATGGAGGGAGTGTGACAACGAATATACCGTCAGTGATGCACACAAGGACACACGGACATACGGACAGACACATGGACACACCTGCCTACGGACAGATCCTGACACAGCAAAAATCGGAAGAAGCCCCGCCTTGTGGGCGGGATCCAGGGGGAATTTTCGGCATAAAGTAAAGGATCCTGAGCATTGGAAATCAGTGCGACGGGAGGGTCGACTCAGGAACGAGTGCGACCAGAGTGGGTCCACTCAGGAGTGCGACCAGCGGGTCCACTCAGGAGTGCGACCAGAGGGTCGACTCAGGAGCGAGGGCGACCAGCGGGTCGACCCAGGAGCGAGCTCGACCGGGAGGGTCGACTCAGGAGCGAGCTGCGACCAGCGGGTCGGCTCGACTCATCTTCAGCTCGTCAACCTCTGCCGAACCGGGGGTCTCTGCTGCCACCGGAGTGGTGAGCATCGCTGTTCGACGACAACCCAGAGCTGCACGCTGCGAGCGAGTTGTGGGCGCCACCTACCGACCGGGTTCCGAACTGCGACAGCGTATCAACAGCCATCCGAACCAGTTCGCCACGGTGACAGGGGATCAACTGATACGTATGTCGCGCACCGCCCCCTCACCACACGACCACCAGGCGTCTGTTTGACCTAAAGAATCGACTCCGAACACTGACTATTCAAGACAACTCTTACCACTCAAAAACACTCGAACCCATAAGCCATCCGTGGCTGGAAAGCATCGCAACGAGACCGAGTGATGGCCCTCCGTCGTTTATAAGAGTATTCTTAATTTTTATCTTTAATATTTAGTGGGCTGTACTCTTAATCGCATAAATTCCCAACAGATCCATCAATACGAACTGATTCTTGGCACCTCCTTCCGCCGAGCCACGCTCACGTGGGGAGTGGTGGCCCACCGGATCCTTATCAGGTGATCTGGTCCCCAATTAGTAAACTTGGTATAAGATAACGAGCTTCGGAAAAGGAGCACCGTCGCAGGCCCTTACTCCGAGCCGTTCTGTTGTCAGATAACCTGCCGATGTATCTGTTGAGATTGGTGCCTTTAAGAATAATAACTGTTTTTGATTGTGTTTTTTTCGCCGTATAATCTTTCAAGTATCTTTCAGTCATAATCGCCGCACGTACTCGCATCCTCTACAGAATATTCAACTGTCCCGTGACCCAAGGTGTTAACAACGTGATAAGGGTTGCGTATGGTCAATAAGGAGTGTGGTACTGCGTGAACAATATTGAGTATAATCATTCATTAGCGTTAAGGTTTTCTTAGCATAGTATTTGCATATTTCAACGACTCTCTCTCTCACTAACAACCATCGCGTTATGAACAATATTGAGTATAATCATTCATTAGCGTTAAGGTTTTCTTAGCATAGTATTTGCATATTTCAACGACTCTCTCCCTCACTAACAACCATCGCGTTATGAACAATATTGAGTATAATCATTCATTAACATTAAGGTTTTCTTAGCATAGTATTTGCGTGTTTTAACGACTCTCTCTCTCACTAACAACCATCGCGTTATGCGGGATCCATGTGCAGTTGTCAAAGTGAAATCAGACAATCGTTGATGATACTGTATTGATGCCGTGTTGACGTTCCGGGATTGAGAGTTCGCATATTATATCATAGTTAAGGTTGAATTAGTAATAAATTGATCAATACAGAAGTGGTTGTGTGATTCTTTCCTGAAATCTATGCATAAGATCTGCTTCTGCGTTGAGATTTGAACTTGGTGACCTTAATAAACACACTAATACATACTCAGTAAATGTTAAAGCGATAACGGGGTGAACCGGGGACCTAAAAATATAACCACGAATAAAACTCTGGGAATGTTAAAGCGAGAATGAGACGAACCTAGACAACGATGCCGAGTTAATCTAAGTTAATCTTGCATACTTACACCACACCTGCATAACTGCATACGATTAATTGCCTTCTTCCGATCGATAACCCACCCTCGTCACCGAGGCGGGGTCTGGTTATCATAACGACTTGTATTATCATCATAATTACACCCACTCGCATAATTAATCCGATTACCTCTCGAATTGGCATAATTAAAATGTGCGTAATTACATAAATTAACATATTTCCGGATAATTACACATTTGGCCAGATTTCATTTAATAATTATTATTTTCACTGAATATTCATAACACACAGGTACAACATAATAATTTCACCCACGCACGCATACAACATAACAAATTTTCTTAACCCAACATATACAACATAATGGGGGCTCGTTTTCCGGGATCTCTCGCAGACAGTTTATGCATGAATTCAGGAACGAATCACTGATGTGTTAATCAAAGTGTTGTGAACTAACGTTGCCTTGTGATTGTAAACGGGGGTATACAAACAAAACGCGCTCTGAAGGGAAATACCAGAGTAGCAGAGTATAACAAAGACAGCTGGGCTGAGATTATTTGCTCGAGTTGAACTGACGCATCCTGTGATACAATTGTTTATATGTGCTCTGAAGGGGAATTCTAGAGTAACTCACGACGCACATGAGATGTTAGAATTAAGATACACTCTTAAGTCTATTAACCACACTACATAATAGAGATGGCACAGGATCCACAACATTCTGAGTTTGACACACCAACGCATAACACTGATACAGAGTGGACCTCTGAGGAGGAGATGGAATCTATGGAAAAACAATATCGGGAATTTGTGTTAAAACGTACTGGACGGACTGCTAGCCAGCAGACGGAGCAGAGAGATATATGGGAGGGGAGCCATACAGAAGATGTTAAGGCCCATAGAAGGAAACTACTTAAGGACGTGATGAAATGTGGCAAAGCCAAACGTGACGTAAAAATTGCAGAAATAGCGAGGGTAGACTCGTATCTCCTCGCACAGACAGACAGAGAAAGATTATGGAGTGAGGAAAAATTTGAAAGGGAGAGACAAGAGAAACTGTCCTTAATGGTGCAGGTAGAGCGTCTGCACGCCCTCGTGAGAGAGAAAGAATCCGCACTAAATGCACCAGTGAAACACCCAGACGTTGATACACAGAACACATACGGGAGTAACAATTTACCACACTCCGAGCCACGTGGACGTAGCCCAGGGCCAGATCCCACAATGAGTATGGCTACTATGCAAAGCAATTTTGATAAAGTAACACCCTCGCAAATCGAGGAGAGAGAAGAGGAAATAATAATACAAACGGGAAAACATGAGGCCGACCACCCCAACGTTAGAGAGAGACAAATAATTAACCCTAAGTCATCAGGATACACTGTAATGATAGAGCGGGAAAGGGCGGAGCTGGTGCAAGACGGGAAACATGACATAAACAGCACACCAGGCAGACGCACGCTACGCAAGTATGACCGACATGATGCAGATGACAGAGACAGCTCACCAGAGAAACGCACCTCGCACAAACACGACCAACACGACACACGTAACAGGAGCTCACCAGAGAGACGCACATCACACAAGCATGAGCCATGGGATAAGCAGAAATCACCGAGCCAAGTTGACCCACGTAACAGGTGCAAAAGGCACTACAAAAGTTATGTTAAGCAGAGCCACCGTGATGGTGACGGCTCATCTGACACTGACTCCTCTGACAATGACCAACACGACACGGGTAACAGGAGCTCACCAGAGAGACGCACATCACACAAGCATGAGCCATGGGATAAGCAGAAATCACCGAGCCAAGTTGACCCACGTAACAGGTGCAAAAGGCACTACAAAAGTTATGTTAAGCAGAGTCACCGTGATGGTGACGGCTCATCTGACACTGACTCCTCTGACAATGACCAACACGACATGGGTACCAGAGAGAGCTCACCAGAGGGACGCATGACATGTAAAAATCACCCACGCAAAACCACCCGCACCAAAATCACAGAGACAGGAATCCCGATAACCATGAAGCACGAGACAAACATAATTCAACACCTTACCTAGCAGGCACCACACACGTAGTAGGCAGCATGAAGGTCGAGGACAAAAACACTCACCACATAGACACCGCTCAAGGAGATCACGCACACCAACCCACAAGCACGAATCACAAGACCCACATAAGGAAAACAAGAGACACAAGCAACGGGACAGATACGAATCCTCGGACAGAGGGAGATCACGACACAGACACGGGACACATGACAACAGTGATAGTGGAGACAAGGGTAGCTCAAGGGAGCACTCCTCAGGAACCGACACCACTGATGACGAACAACACACTTTTAACAGTAAGACACTAAAACTAATGGACAAAGCACTCGTGAGAATTCCCTATTTCGATCCACATAACAAGAACAGGGATATACACACTCACATAGCTACAGTGGAACAGGAGGCTAAGATCCGGGGTCTGGGTAAATCAGCAGAAAAGGCATGTTTATTATCAAGGAGCCTACATGAACCCGCCAGACCATGGGTAGCCTCCCTGCCAAATAGGGTGAAGAGTGACTTTAAACAATTGAGCCGAGCAGTAGTTAAGAGATTTGGGGAATACTCCACACTATCCGAAGGATTGAACGCGGCAAAGTTGATGACCCAGCGTGTAGACGAAGACCCACGAGATTATCTCCTACGCCTTAAGAAAGCATATTACGCAGGGGACGTGGACAATGCCCAGGGAGATAAGACAGTCTTAAAAGTGATGTTCTTCCAATCATTGAGACCTGAAATAGTGAGAATAGTAGGAATGATGTTGGACCCCGAGACTGCCTCCCTACGCCAGATTGAAAGCAAGGCCCACACGGCCTGGGTGAACGGACGGAAAACCACTGGCATAGCCAAAACCCACATCGTCACCAGAGATAAAGAATGCCTCGATCTGGAGGGAAGCGAATCTCCAAGGAATAATATTAGAGCCACACGGGGTGGACATGAATTCCCCCAGGAGAGGGCGCCTAACCCAATAGAATCAACACCCGTCCACAACACGCTGAATAACGTTCCACGTGGGGGGAGGAACGAGGCCAGAGGAACCTGGCACCCACAACCGCCACCACCATGGAATGCAGAAGAGGGCGGAGGCTGGAATTATGGAGGAGGAAGAGCGAGTGACGGGCCATACCTACCCCGCGGAGGCCGACGCCCACCCAACCAGTTACCATATCGTTCCCCACTGCCGCCTCCACTAACAATAGAGCATAGACCACCGTTAGCTAACAGGAATCGATATGCTCACCACATTAGGATGGAAAAAGAGCTCCTAGGGAGTATGAAGACTCCCATGCAAGTAGCGAAGGGAAGAATACCAACTATACCCACACAGGAGGAGGACACACCCAGCGCAAAGGTAGCCCAAGTGAACGTAGGGAAGACAAGAAGCCTCGAAGCAATCACCGAAGTGGTAACAGAGGGAAAAGGGTACCATCTGGGGGAATTGATTCCCGTAGGACCAGTCGGACGAGTCCACGTGGAAGTAATACTGCAAGACACCCTGACCAGCCAGGGCCTTTGTGATACTGGAGCAGAAATATCCATGATATCCAGAGAATTATTTGACGAACTCCAGACTGCCCTCCAGAGGAAGAATGAAACACTACAAATGATGCCAAGTAAACTTACCTACTCAGGATGTGAAGGGACCCACATGCGACCATTGGGCAAAGTTATGACGAAGTTGACGTTCAACGAAATCAACATGAACCATCCCCTATATGTCGTACAATACCCAGGAAAAGAACTGATTATTGGGATCGAACTACTGAATCGCCTGAAACCCATTATGAACCTTGAATCCCGACAAATTTGGGCACAGTCAATGCCGGAGCAACAAAGGGACTCAGAAGATGAAGACGTTATGAGAGACTCCACGGGAATCCAAGTGATAACACAAGAGCTCGACGACCTATCAACGACAATCAGGAACGAAGACGAGCTCCCAGCAGGAATTCGAATCACTCAGCTAATGACTAACAGACTGAGAGAAGACCGAAAGGAAGCCGACTTAGAGTCAGTATCACCAAATGACCGTCCCCTCATGGAGTATATACCGCCCCCTGGAGGCCAAACCGACGAACTGCAAACTGATGAAGGAGAACACAAGGGCAAGAGCGTATTACCCTCGGATGAAGCCAAGGCAACTCAACCGATAGTAACGCAAAAGGAACTTTCAATTGAGCCGCCCGAAACCACGAAGGCCCTAGATCCAAACCAAGAGAAAAGAGTCCTTACAATAGAAGAACAAATAGAACAACAAATTGAAGCAGCAGACGCCCTAGAGAGCGACACTCAACGAGACGAGCTACGACAACTGCTCCAAAAATACAACTCCCTGTTCTCCAAAGACTCCTATGATTGTGGCAAAACCGGCCTACACGTGGTATCTATTCCCACACTGGAGGGAGCACCAGCGGTATACGTGAAACAATACAAGATTCCACTGGCCGCCTATGAATCGATCCAAGAAACCCTAGAGAACCTACTCAAAAAAGAACATAATCCGGGAATGCAACTCGACCTACAACTCACCCATTTGGCCAGTACTAAAACCCACGGGAAAATGGAGACTCACGATTGACTACCGACAACTCAATAAAACAGTTCCCCTATCTCGATGGCCAATGGCAGAAATCGACCAGAATCTCAACCAAATAAAAGGCGCAAAAATTCTCACCACCATGGATCTATCAAATGGCTTCTGGACCATGCCCGTGAAAGAAGCGGATCAATACAAGTTGGCATTTACATTCAATGGAATACAGTATACTTGGAACCGATGCCCGTTCGGATACTCGAACTCACCCGCAGACTTCAACATATTCCTCCACAAGGCGATGGGCGACGCAAAAGAGCGAGGCACCATCGTCTACGTCGACGACATACTAGTCAAGGACTCCTCATGGGAAGAACACCTCGAGAGCCTCCAGCATACCCTCGAGCAGTTAAAGGAAGCAGGCGCAAAGATTTCAATACAAAAAGGACAGTGGGCACGCAAAAGGGTGGACTACCTCGGGCTCCAGGTCGGCACTGAGGGAATGTTACCCCAGACCAAAAGACTTGAAGCCCTCCTCGCACTCAAATCGCCCACCACAGTCACGACCCTTCGGAGCTTCTTAGGGATTTGCAACTACCTTCGACAGTTCGTGGACGACTACGCAGGAATCGTTCGACCCTTAGTCAAACTACTGCAAAAAGACGAACCATGGGAGTGGGGACAGGAACAGGAAGCCGCAGAAAAAGAATTAAAACGACAGATCACAGAGGCATCCTGCCTAGCATACCCAGAGAAAGGGAAAGAATACTACCTGGAGACCGCATACTCAGATCATAGTATCAGCTCGGTACTGTACCAGAGACAGGAAGCAGAGAAACGAGTTATTGCCTATGCCAGCAAAGCCCTCCGGGGAGTGGAGATGAAGTTCTCCGAGTGTGAGAAGGCGATATTTGGAAACATCTGGGCCATACAACATTTTCGGAACTTGTTGAACGGAGAGAGGATCATCCTGGAAACGAATCATGAATCCATGGCATACCTCAACAGTAAGAAGATTCGAGAGGGCCGCGTAACCAGCAGCCGAATAGCCAGCTGGGCACTGACACTCCAAGGCCTACCAATCACAGTGAAATATGCAAAAAACAAGAAAAGTCCAATGGCCCAAGGTCTTACCGATTTACATGATTGTACCTTTGACAGCATAGAAGCAGAGGACGAAAAGATACCTCCGGAGGACAACAGGTACCTGCCCTTCAGGAAGGAGACATGTGCCGACCTACCAGTGGTATACATCGATGGATGCTCCAAGATGAAGGAGAACAAGCTTCACGCTGGGTCAGGAGTCATTTGGGAAACTGGCCCACTCGCAGGGATTCAAGAGGGATTTCAGCTGGGACCAAAGTCAAACCAGTATGCAGAGTTGGTCGGGGTACACATAGCTGTCCAGATGGCATCCGATAACCAAATACGGACCATGGTGGTGTGCACTGATTCCAACTACGTACATCACAGCTTCCTGCACCACCTACCCATATGGAAAAAAAACGAGATGAAGAACCATAGGAATAAACCAATTCACCATCGAGAACTATTCGAGGCCATAGATAAGATGGTTCAGAACAAGGATATGAAGATATTTTGGAAGAAAGTCAAAGGGCACTCCAAGATACCTGGTCAAGAGAAAACTGGGAACGACCAAGCAGATGCCATAGCAAAAGTGGGAAGCCTGGAAGGCACCCCGTGGAAGCTAGAAGACCAAACCGACAGAGACGGACAACAAGAGTCGACGAACCAAGACATCGCCGTGATAAGACTGGTCACAAGAAGTGGGAAGAACCCGGCAGAAGCTGGAACCAGAGCCCAATTGAACAGTGCCCAGCCATCCGAAGACCTGATCAGAATGCAACAAGAGGACGAAACACTAAAGACACTCGCCGATCATATCCAAGATCCAGCAGAAATAATGTGTGGTCCTGTCAAACCTAAGCTCCAAGGAAACTTGCAAGTTTAAGCTAAGTAAACCCAAAGAAAGAACCGGAACAGTGGCCATGATAGCTAATGCCCAGTGGTTGATTAGCACCCCTCTAGACACGGCAATTGTTTCCACCGATCAACACTCCATAACTATGGAAGTTCCGATTCCAAGCCACGTCGCACTGGTCACAATACCAAGAGGAACATTCATACGCATAGGGGACAAGGTATTATATAACCTAGACAAAAGCCTACACCAAGCGGAGGTAGAAATAGTAGACACATTCCGAGGCCACAAGTTTGAGATAAGCAGCACTCTGTCCAACTTGTTGAACAGTAAAGAATTCCATATGGTGAAATTATCCCTCAGCGAATCAGAGATTAACATAACAGATCTTACTTGGGCGACCGAAGTGGCTGGATATCAGCGAAATCAACAGATGGGGATGGGAATCACCGGGGCAACAGGGATGATCATACTAGTCCTGGCTATTCTAACCTTAACATACCATGTGGCCAAAATGAATGCCGAACTTAAAAGACTAATCGCAGGCACAAGCCACCTACCATTCGAGCCCAGGAACAGGGATTGAGCCAAGGCCTGATGATGCCACCCAAGAGTAACCGTAGAAACTATCTTTTTAACGATATCTCCTATAACATGTAGTCAATAGAATAATTTTTCCCTCCCTTATCGTCTTACCTTCCTTTAGAATTTTTTTTTCTCTCTTGTCACATATAACCTGTTAAGTTGTGACACGTACGCGCGCGTTGTAAGGAATAGCAGCAAAACTTGAGGACAATCGATGGTTCATGATGGAAGAAGGGTATACATTTTTTTTTAAAAATAACCCGTGGCCATTTGACCACTGGTCATTTTTAAAAGGGCGGAATGTTGTATACTAACCCTTCTTCCAAAATTGAGATTAATAATATTTGATGATTTTTATATATTATCTTTTTACTTGTTTTTTTAATGAATGAAACACACCAAAAGCGCAGCAAACTGCAAAACACCAGGTGTTGTTAAGTAATGAACTGGAGGAGGGCTAGGATGGCAGAATTTGCAACCTTGCTTCAAGGAAAGATAAGGCCTGATGAACGGGCACATGTCACCCGTGCAGGCGGCAGAGACAGTGGGAGTGTCAGCCAGACATAGTTAAGGCAAAAAGCCCAACCATCCTACATGGTTTTAAAGTAACGTCAAAATTCGAAATTCAACAACAGAGTAGGCTAAAGTATCGATCCTCGCGCTCGCTCAAATTGGAGACCAGGCTGCGAGCTACATCAATGAACCATTGCCATTTGCTAATCCAATACTGAATGTTAATATTACTGAAGTCAAAACGAATTCTATGACCTCAGCACATGGGCAAATAATAGGGCAGTGTCGACTCAAAGGCAATGGAAGAAACAGAGGCGCCTTTGTCTAAATCACAACCACAGAAAGCCAGGAATCATCACTGATTGTGTGTTTAGGGATTCCGAGCTAGTTGGAACACGTGCACACAGGGGGGAGGTAGAAATACGCCTTGTCCTCCTGCAGCTGAGGGAACGAAAATAAGTGGGTCAGCTCAAGGCTGTGTGCACAGGGGAGGGAGCTGATTTAAACAACCCTGCACGTCTGAACGTGAGGGGGCCTTTGACCTGAAATTAAGAATAACACTCCCAGAGCAGAAGGTTGGATGACCACAGTGAGACGAGAATAAGAGTGGTGTATATCTCTCAAGGAGGCAGACCCAGCTGAACAACAAGGCTGCGGGGGTCACCAGAAGTTCGCGTTCGCCTAGTTAAGACAAAAAGCTCAATTATTCTGTATTGCTATTAAAGTAACGTTAAAGTCGGAATTTAACAACAGGGTAGGCTAAAGTTTGATATTCACACCCACTCCAATTAAACCAGGTCACAAGTTACGCCTACTGAACCATCACCATCATTAAGTCAATATGAAATGTTATTTCCATACTTTAATACTTTCTATACAACTCGACCCGAAGCATATGACAATCAGAACCTTCCTAAGTTAAAATTGAATCGCACCCAGACAGGAGCGAATAGTCGATATAAGGTTGAAGAGGGAAGGAAATTAAGAGCACGGCGAACTGCAAACGTAAGCAAAAAGCCGGGAACGACCAGCCCAGCAACAGCGAGTCGGGCTTCAACAGGCCATAAATTAAGAATAATAACTCCCGGGGTCAGGGGACACAAGAAGAAGCAGGCAGACAAAAACCAGAACTGACTCCAAGGTTCAACCGCCCTCACACACAAGGAGTGACGGAAATTAATGAGGCCTTGAGTTAACGACGTCAGCTGGACTGCAACAACCACGGCGAGCAGAGATAGGGTGGGGCAAAGACTGCGGGGCTATGGAATGCAACTTCGTGTCAGTAAAGCCCTGACAAACAAGTTAAGTTAAAGACATCACAATACATAATATCGCACATAACATCAATGTTAACGCTATTCACCGTAAACTATATTCCGCTTATATAACCATCCAGGCACCAAGGAATACGAATTCCTAGGATCAAGAAACTTACCCCTTAACCTAAGATATCGGAAATAAATTAATAGTAATAAGTATATGCATGAAAAGACAAAGTAAAACTTATGGAAAAGCCAGGATAACGGGATGAATCACAACCAGGTCGAATATAATACATAATAAAAAAAAAACGATGTTAAACCCAGGGTCGGAGAGAAAGGGAGATCCCGGCCGTCTTTGTATCTCCGCAGCGCGGGATAGGAGTGTGTATACGCTCGGGGAAACACCTACACTTGAGTCAAGCACCACGATGGGAAACGACAGACCTTAGGTTACATACAGAATCATAACTGTGAAATAGTAAGGGACAAATGTTAACTTAAAACTTTTTAACCATTTCTTTGTGCGCCGGGTCGGAGAGAGTGTTGCCCCTCCCTCCAGGTTGTGCAACACGAACAAAGACGCCTATGAGACATTTGTAACGTCTGTGTTTTGGGTTCATGAAGAAGGCCAGACAAGAGATAATATTGCACCCAGACAGAGAGACGACCTCGAGGCAATTTGTAACATCTGATTGTTTGCTCGTGGGTTTATGGAGGGAGTGTGACAACGAATATACCGTCAGTGATGCACACAAGGACACACGGACATACGGACAGACACATGGACACACCTGCCTACGGACAGATCCTGACACAGCAAAAATCGGAAGAAGCCCCGCCTTGTGGGCGGGATCCAGGGGAATTTTCGGCATAAAGTAAAGGATCCTGAGCATTGGAAATCAGTGCGACGGGAGGGTCGACTCAGGAACGAGTGCGACCAGAGTGGGTCCACTCAGGAGTGCGACCAGCGGGTCCACTCAGGAGTGCGACCAGAGGGTCGACTCAGGAGCGAGGGCGACCAGCGGGTCGACCCAGGAGCGAGCTCGACCGGGAGGGTCGACTCAGGAGCGAGCTGCGACCAGCGGGTCGGCTCGACTCATCTTCAGCTCGTCAACCTCTGCCGAATCGGGGGTCTCTGCTGCCACCGGAGTGGTGAGCATCGCTGTTCGACGACAACCCAGAGCTGCACGCTGCGAGCGAGTTGTGGGCGCCACCTACCGACCGGGTTCCGAACTGCGACAGCGTATCAACAGCCATCCGAACCAGTTCGCCACGGTGACAGGGGATCAACTGATACGTATGACGCGCACCGCCCCCTCACCACACGACCACCAGGCGTCTGTTTGACCTAAAGAATCGACTCCGAACACTGACTATTCAAGACAACTCTTACCACTCAAAAACACTCGAACCCATAAGCCATCCGTGGCTGGAAAGCATCGCAACGAGACCGAGTGATGGCCCTCCGTCGTTTATAAGAGTATTCTTAATTTTTATCTTTAATATTTAGTGGGCTGTACTCTTAATCGCATAAATTCCCAACAGATCCATCAATACGAACTGATTCTTGGCACCTCCTTCCGCCGAGCCACGCTCACGTGGGGAGTGGTGGCCCACCGGATCCTTATCAGGTGATCTGGTCCCCAATTAGTAAACTTGGTATAAGATAACGAGCTTCGGAAAAGGAGCACCGTCGCAGGCCCTTACTCCGAGCCGTTCTGTTGTCAGATAACCTGCCGATGTATCTGTTGAGATTGGTGCCTTTAAGAATAATAACTGTTTTTGATTGTGTTTTTTATCGCCGTATAATCTTTCAAGTATCTTTCAGTCATAATCGCCGCACGTACTCGCATCCTCTACAGAATATTCAACTGTCCCGTGACCCAAGGTGTTAACAACGTGATAAGGGTTGCGTATGGTCAATAAGGAGTGTGGTACTGCGTGAACAATATTGAGTATAATCATTCATTAGCGTTAAGGTTTTCTTAGCATAGTATTTGCATATTTCAACGACTCTCTCTCTCACTAACAACCATCGCGTTATGAACAATATTGA
Organism: Lethenteron reissneri; assembly: GCF_015708825.2. Classification (NCBI taxonomy): domain Eukaryota; kingdom Metazoa; phylum Chordata; class Hyperoartia; order Petromyzontiformes; family Petromyzontidae; genus Lethenteron; species Lethenteron reissneri. The sequence goes on along the minus strand of NW_026890836.1, from coordinate 8,413 downwards.
GTATAATCATTCATTAGCGTTAAGGTTTTCTTAGCATAGTATTTGCATATTTCAACGACTCTCTCCCTCACTAACAACCATCGCGTTATGAACAATATTGAGTATAATCATTCATTAACATTAAGGTTTTCTTAGCATAGTATTTGCGTGTTTTAACGACTCTCTCTCTCACTAACAACCATCGCGTTATGCGGGATCCATGTGCAGTTGTCAAAGTGAAATCAGACAATCGTTGATGATACTGTATTGATGCCGTGTTGACGTTCCGGGATTGAGAGTTCGCATATTATATCATAGTTAAGGTTGAATTAGTAATAAATTGATCAATACAGAAGTGGTTGTGTGATTCTTTCCTGAAATCTATGCATAAGATCTGCTTCTGCGTTGAGATTTGAACTTGGTGACCTTAATAAACACACTAATACATACTCAGTAAATGTTAAAGCGATAACGGGGTGAACCGGGGACCTAAAAATATAACCACGAATAAAACTCTGGGAATGTTAAAGCGAGAATGAGACGAACCTAGACAACGATGCCGAGTTAATCTAAGTTAATCTTGCATACTTACACCACACCTGCATAACTGCATACGATTAATTGCCTTCTTCCGATCGATAACCCACCCTCGTCACCGAGGCGGGGTCTGGTTATCATAACGACTTGTATTATCATCATAATTACACCCACTCGCATAATTAATCCGATTACCTCTCGAATTGGCATAATTAAAATGTGCGTAATTACATAAATTAACATATTTCCGGATAATTACACATTTGGCCAGATTTCATTTAATAATTATTATTTTCACTGAATATTCATAACACACAGGTACAACATAATAATTTCACCCACGCACGCATACAACATAACAAATTTTCTTAACCCAACATATACAACAGGTCATCATCCCTTCCTGCCCTACTAATGTGTCCTGCCCAAGCTTCACTTTTATTTTTAACACGAAGGCTTTCGCGTCCAATATACATAATATTAAATATTGACTTAAAACTTTCGTGTCTGCAGGAATTCATATTCTTGGGTCTTTCGGTAAAGTCACATAGATCGGTTCAAATAAAATTTGTGTTATTTTCTTTGAACCTATCTACGTGACTTTACCGAAATACCCAAGAATATAATATATACTTGTTTAATTGGCTGTGTTGGGTGGTGGCTGGTTTAATGACACACATTTATGTGATCTAACCCAAAAAATACCTCTTATGGACTCACTTTTCTTATCATTCAACATTAACCACTCATAAATGTCCAAGAGATGGAACGATGGGGTCAGTCTGTGTGCACGTGATGGATGGATTGTTTGTACATTGCAGGATTGTGCAAGAAGCCGGTACATTTTGGCAGTTCGTGCCTGGAAGCAGTTTTGGCCAAGAGCCAAAAGCCATCATCCGTGAAAAATGAAAAACCGTGGCAGCTACTGTTGGACGGTCCGAAGTCTACGTGGTATCGGATGCAGGTCGCAAGGTGGCCAAGTGGTGAGCATTCGGCCCTGTGAGTTCTAAAAAACACTAAACTATTAAACTAAACATTTTATTTTACCAGGGAAGAGCCACTGAGCTACGTAGCTGTTTTTCAGAAGCGACCTGGCTTTCTCAAATGAGAGCTCAACGAAGCGGCTCATCGCGTGGGATTTTCTAGCAGGCAAATACTCTATAAATGCATGTTTCTAAATGTGGAGGAAAAAACCCGGAGGACCCGGACAAAAATCCGCATGACTATGGGGAGAACATGCAAACTCCAAATATACAACAGGTGTCGGGGTTGGGATGGAAGCCAAGACCTGCATACCAGGCGAGGTAGGCAACATCTCGTTGGGTGCTCGGTTCAAATTCTACTTTTTTCTCATTTTAAATACAACTATATAATAAAAACATTTAAGAACCCAGGGCATTTTCATCCACCAATCGCTTGTGGCACAGTAGATATCGCAGCTGCGATTGTGTTCAAATCTCTAAACGAACTTTTGCCAACTTCGAAAGGTGACGTGATGACCTTGGCTGAGCTTAACAGCTACGTGCCGGGCTGTGAGCCATGGGGTCCCAGGTTCAAATCCACGACCTGTATACCAAGTGAGGTCGTTAACAGCTCATCCATAAAAGGTTGTTTTGGGATACTTCGCGTAAAAGTCGTTAAAACCTGCCACCACCCGAGACGGCCAATTAGTAAGGTTTGTCACGTAAACAAAACCTGCCAGTTACTCGTATAGCACACCGGTGTGTCGGAGAGTAAACTCACTACAACGTTTACAATTCGAGTCCGACGTTTCGGTTAAAAATGTACGCGATCTAACCCATGACGTGTTAAGCTGACTCGATCTCATTTTTATTTCCGATTGAATCACGCAAAGTCAAACGGGGAATGTGTTTATTCAATTTTACTAAATATTTCATACACGTATAAACTAAATCTGCAATACAAATGTCAAAAATGACAATGATGTAATAAGCAGGACATGGACTGCTCGCACCGAGCCCACGTGGGGTAGTGGGTAGCACGGTGGCGAGGAGATGTTAACTTCCTCGCCTGGTGTACAGGAGGCCGTGAGTTCGACCCCGACCCTGACGCGTGCTGCTGTATATTTGGAGTTTAAGGTGTCTCTCCCCGTGGTCATGTGGATTTTTAAATCCTTTATATTAAGTTCGCTTGCTTGCTTAGGACCGTGCAAATCTTTTGGTCGTTTTTTAACCCACTTCCCGTGATCCAATCGAGCTGACATTTTCCACACAGACTCGTTGTGCGTGACAATTAATGTTCGTGAAAACTTTTTTTCCAAAATTTTACACTGTTTAGGACAAAAATATATTTAATTACCAATTGCTTAATGGTGCAATGCAATCATCTGACCCATAGGTGGCAGCCATCTCAAGCCAGAGGACGAGAGGACTCTAACCGCCACGCATATAAAGGATTTATAGTGAAAAACTTTGTTTTTACTGGTTATGCTTATTCTCCAGGTCCTCCAGGTTTTCCCCTCCACATTTAGAATCAACGTCACGCGTTTAGAATTATTTGGCTGCTGTAAATTTCCACACGACAAGCCACTTAGTTGAGCTAGAATTGTGGCCAGGTCCCGTCTAAAAAACGAGCGTTAATTGCTCAGTGGGGGTTACCTGGTAAAACAACCAAAAATTGTAAATATTCTGACGCCGGTGTTTGCCTCCTTGCAAAGTAAGCGATGATGTCACTAGGGGGCGCCGTTGCATTTAAATTGACTTGGAGTGACGTTTTACGAATATTGTCATTGAAACCGGGGTTTCGATTAATTGAAGCCGTAAGCCAAGGGGAGGGGGTGGCTTGCAACATAACGGCGAACTTTGCCAGCGAAATGCAACAAAAAAAGTCGCGTGCAATTGGTAAAAGTGCGATTCCCAGTCGCCAGGAGACACTGAAATGTGGTATAAAAACTGCTGCAACGACAAACATCCACGATTTTGTCTCGAGACAAAAAAAATTCAATGCCAAATATTGCCAACGATCCCCATTTACCCAGCAGCGGACTAACGTGATGTCTGGCAAAACAAACATAAAATCTACAACACGTAACTTTGAGTGTCAAATTCCATTCTAAAAATCGAAGTTAGCATACCACCTGGGCAAACATTGACAAAACCATTCTCTCTCGACTCTCCCCTCCCCTCGCTCTCCTCCCAACTCTCCCGACTCCACTTCGTTGAGCAATCATTTGTGATAGCCACGTCGCTTCTGAAAAATAACTATATATAGTTAAGTGGGCATTACCTGGTTAAAAAATAGTTTTAAATAGTTTTAAAATAGTTTAAATAGTATATTTGTAGTTTGCATGTCTCTTTCCTCGTGGTCACGTGGATCTTTTTTCTCCGAGTCCTCCGTTTTTTCCCCTCCACATTTAGAATCAACATCACACGTTCAGAGTTTTTTCGTTGCTTTCCATGTCCACCTGATGATAAGGCCACTTCTTTGAGCTTTCATTTCTGATAGCCAGGTCGCTTCTGAAAAAGAGCTACAGGTTGAGGCTCAGTTGGCCCTACCTGGTATAATAAACTAGTTTTATAAACCTGCCGCTGGGGGTGCCCTTTAAAATAACAATCCGTGGTTGAGGTGCTCACGGCGTGCAAAGAATCAGAATCTTTGTTCATCCTGGAGGAGGAGGAATCCGATGAGGTCTAAAGCTCTTTTCATCACAGATGGTTCCAGTAAAGAAGTCACAAAGTTGATTTGAAGCTTTCGTGACTGCAGGAATCCATAATCTCTGGTTCTATCGGTAAAGTCACGTAGGTAGAAAAAAACAATAAAAGAACACGACGTTTCGGTCGCAACACAAGCATCCTCACCGTCGTGTTCTGTTATTATTGTTTCTATCCACGTGACTTTACCGAAAGAACCAGAGAGTACGTCACGAAGTCACAACAAACACAACAAACACAATACAGGAGTTCAACGGAGAGGAACGGGAAGCGAGCAAATCGCCAAGACGCCGGCGCCGCGGTGCGAGCAGAGCGGCACCACGGAACGTAACTCGCCGTCACGATTCGCGACTCGGAGCAATCGCACTCTGGCTTTTCAAGCAGCACCTCAAGGCCTCCTCTCGATCTCTGCCCGGATCTGGTGGCTTTCGAGCAGCCCTGAGCTTGGATCCGCTTGTCATGATTGATTTGAAGCTTTCGTGACTGCAGGAATCCATACTCTTTGGTTCTTTCGGTAAAGTCACGTCGGTAGAAAAATAATATATCACGACGTTTCGATCGCCAAAAACCCCAGCAGTTTTTTCCTGCTGTGGTTGTCCCACCTGACGATCTATTATTTTTCTACCTCCGTGACTTTACCGAAAGCACAAAAGAGTATCGTCATTATTGTTATCGTCGCTGTTATCATCGTCACACGAATCCGGCTCCCAGCGGTTTACCTTCACCACCCACAGCGCTGGCGGCTGCGTGGATGTCTAAGTGGAGGGGGGGGGGCATAGTGGAATTTGACTTCTATATTTCGGGGGCTTGGGGGGGGGGGGTTCGCTTTGCCTCTCATACTTGGAGGGGCATTGCCCCCTCCGCCCATGGGGACGTTAAAGACCCTCCTCTGGACATGAGCACGGAGCGCACACCGGACGGAATCCGCACCCAGACGGTGGCGGGATGCTGTGGCGTGGCGATCACCGCGGCGAGATTCACCACAGAGGGAGGGAGAGTCGCTGCAGCAGCCACGGCCACCAGCTACAACCATCCGGCCCAAAGGGGGAGGTGGAGGGGGGGCTGCAACCGAAACAACAAGATCGAGCCATTATTTCTCATTTCGAATTCGGTTTAATTCAAGAACAAAAAAACCCCTCAATCTTTCAGGAACCACAATTGTACGAAGCCAGTCCCTCCCTTCAAGAGCCGCAGGCTTGCCGACCCCTGACTCGCGTCCAGCTCAGTCAGCGAGCCAGCCCAGCCCAGCTCAGTCAGTGAGCCAGCCCAGCCCAGTCAGTGAGCCAGCCCAGCCCAGTCAGCGAGCCAGCCCAGCCCAGCTCCGTCAGCGAGCCAGCCCAGCCCAGCTCAGTCAGTGGCCCAGCCCAGTCAGTGAGCCAGCCCAGCCCAGTCAGCGAACCAGCCCAGCCCAGCTCAGCGAGCCAGCCCAGCCCAGCTCAGTCAGTGAGCCAGCCCAGCCCAGTCAGTGAGCCAGCCCAGCCCAGTCAGCGAGCCAGCCCAGCTCAGTCAGTGAGCCAGCCCAGCACAGTCAGTGAGCCAGCCCAGCTCAGTCAGCGAGCCAGCCCAGTCCAGCTCATACTCTTTGGTTTTTCCGGTAAAGTCACGTAGGTTAAACAAGAAAACAAATAAATTAAATTAGAGCTCTCTTCGAGCTCTCTTCACTTGATACAGTGATTTTGCTGTGACTGTTCCACCTGAAGACGGAGGCTTGTGTTGCCTCCGAAACATCGTGATTTAATTTAGTTGTTTTCTTTTTTAACCTACGTGACCTTACCGAAAAAACCAAGAGTATGGATCCTTGCAGTCACGAAAGCTTAAAATCCAGTCCAGCTCAGTCAGCGAGCCAAGCCCAGTCAGCGAGCCAAGCCCAGTCAGCGAGCCAAGCTCAGTCAGCGAGCCAAGCCCAGTCACGCACAAACACTTCTTTGCTCTCGCGGAATTCAAGCTTGGTGCCTCTCTCACGGTGTTTCAAATCGCCGAGGTCGTGCACCGGAGCAGAATCCCCGTTAGTTTGAAGATCATGAATTAGATTTTAACGTAGAAACAAAAGTAAATTTTTTATAATTATATATATATTGTTTTACAATACACTGTATATGTTTGTTTGTCTCTTAATTGTGATTCTTAGTGTGCTATTGTTAGTTGTAGTGTTCGGGTTAGACGTGTCTTATTGTGTGTGCTCTCTAGTTACGGCGTGGGCTCGGCATTTCCCAATGCCTCCTGCCCAGCTCGCACAGCGACTTCTGCATGAATGAACGCACGCACGCGACCAACCACGGTGGTGGATCTTTGCATTTCTGAATGTGTGGGGCGTGTGTGTGAATGCACGAGCATGGGGTGTTTGTGTATTGTGTGTGTATGGTGTGTGTATGGGGTGTGTATGTGTGTGGGGTATGTGTGTGGTGTGTGTGGGGTGTGTGTATAGGGTGTATGTGTGTGTGGTGTGGTGTGTGGGGTGTATGGTGTGGTGTGTGGGGTGTATGGTGTGTATGGTGTGTATGGTGTGTGCGGTGTGTGTGTGTGGTATGTGTGGTGTATATGGTGTGTGTGTGTGGTGTGTGTGGAGTGTGTATGGTGTGTGTGGTGTGTGTGTATGGTGTGTGTGGTGTGTGTGTATGGTGCGTGTGGTGTGTGTGTATGGTGCGTATGGTGCGTATGATGGGTGTATGGTGTGTGTATAGTTGTATGTGTATGGTGTGTGTATGGTGTGTGTATAGTTGTGTGTGGTGTGTGTGTATGGGGCGCTGTGCTCACACCAGGAGCGCCACGTGGTCAGTTCGCATGTGACACTCCGGGGACAGCTGTGCGCGCCCTTCCTTCCACGGGACACGGGGCACGTGACACCGGCTCCATTAGCTGGCTGGCCCCTCGGCCCGCAGGTGAGCACAGGTGAGCCACGCGAGGCGGTGTCGCACCCGTGGCGAGTCGTGTTTCTGTTGTGGAAACTCGCCCCTTCTATTCACTGCGCCCGTTGCACCCTCGCACCCTCCGCAAACACTCTCTGTGTGCGTGCGTGTGGAGCTCAGTCCGTGCTCGGGCGAGAGCCAACAAAGAGCCCGGGGTGATGGGAAGAGAGGGGGAGCGCGGGGGGGGGGCGAGGAGGTAACTGGGTAACCGAAGCGTTTAGCCGGAGCAACGCATCGGTTCCCGCACGCGGTGGATACCGTTCACCTGCCCGCGTGCGAGCTCACCTGAGCAGGTGAACGTGGACACGCACGGGCACAGGTGCGTACATGCGAGGGCGAGCGGGGGTGCGGTCGGATTCTTGTAGCTATCTGTGCGGAGGTTTAGTTGTCTCCGGCTGAGTTGTCTTCCCTCCCACGCGGTGCCGGACTCGCATTGCTCGGCCTCGTGGCCAAACGTCCCGGTGCGGCAGAATCCTCGTGACTCAGCGAAGCTCTCCTGGGAGGGGGGCAAATGGCATTGTTGTTATTGTGAATCTCGCAGTGACGAGATGTTAACCACCTCGCCTGGTATGCAGGAGGTCGTGGGTTCGATCCCGACCCTGACGCCTGCTGCTGTATATTTGGAGTTTGCCGCGTCTCTTTGTCTCTCCCCGTGGTCGCGTGGATTCTTCTCCAGGTCCTCCGGTTATCCCCTCCACGTTTAGAATCAACGTCACGCGTTTCGAGGATTTGTCCGCTGCACACTTCCGCAATATGAGCCACTTCGTCGAGCTTTCATTCGTGATAGGAAGGTCGCTTCTGAAAAAAGAACTACGTAGCAGCTCAGTGGGGCTTTCCTGGTCAAATAAAATGAAACAAATGTAGCGTGGGCTTCGTTACCACTTGAACAGAGCGCGCAGGTGGACGTGCGTGCAGGTAACGCTGGGCACGCGTGCGCCTACACACCTGGGGTCTACCTGTGCCGGGGCAGGAGAGGGAGGGGCGGTGGGTGCCGTAGGGGAACACGGGAGACCCCCCTCCCTCCCTACCCCCCTCCCCATCCCCCTCGACCCCCCGCCCACCTCCCCTCAGTCCTATTCAGCCGCGGACCCCAAAATTCCCCGCGCAGAGCCCGCGCAGAGCGCCCGGAACGGAGCCACTGCCGGCTGCTGCTGCTGCCCCGGGGTGCGTGGGCGCTAGGGCAGCGGGGGGGGGGGGGGGGGGTTACATAGCCCCCCTGGGGGGGTTACGCGGACCCCCTTGGGGGGGGGGGGGTTCGTGACAATGTCCCCCAGGGGGGGTGCGCGTCCGTGAGGTGGTGTATAAATGTGCGCAGTGATA
>NW_026890835.1:0-33686 GCF_015708825.2 Lethenteron reissneri | reverse complement strand
GTGTGGGGCTGCGTCACTGAGCGCAGCTGCTGCCCTGCCCGGTTTCCCGTTGTGCTCGGAGCTCACGGCGGTGGATGCCCCGCCGGTTGTTGCATATGAAGTCTTTATTTCAACCGCTCGGAGCAGTAGTCGCAGCAATGGCAATGTTAATAATTTGCAAAGCAATAACGTCGCTGCTAGCAACCACACGCGTGCCACGTAACCTTCCCCGGGGTCCTGGGAGCTTCGCCGGCCCACGGGTTCAGAAAATCCCAGGGTTCCTGTGGAGCTCGGCGGACCTGGGCTTATTGTTGCCGCTGGACGGCAAAGTTCGGGTACCAGCGTCACCGTCGCCGCCTCGTCCTTGACCACTCCCTGCTCCCACCTTGACCCCCCCCGCTCCCACCTTGACCCCTCCCCCCACGCTCCCATCTTGACCCCTCCCCGCTCCCACCTTGACCCCCCCCCCCGCGCTCCCACCTTGACCCCCCTGCTCCCACCTTGACCCTCCCCCCGCTCCCACCTTGACCCCCCCTCCCACCTTGACCCCCTCCACTCCCACTTTGACTCCCCCCTCCCACCTTGACCCCCCCGCTCCCACCTTGACCCTCCCCGCGTTCCCACCTTGACCCCTCCCCCCGCTCCCACCTTGACCCCCCCTGCTCCCCCTTGACCCCCCCCCCCCCCCCGCTGGCTACAGCAGTGGCCGACTTCGCCCGCACCGCTTCGCTTCTTCTTTGCCGCGCGTTCACGAAATAAAGAGCGCAGGAACCCGCGCGGTTCGAGCGCAGCGTCTGTCTCGCCGCGGGTCTACGACGCGAGCATTCTCTGTTTTTATAAATGTATAAAAAAATTGAAGCTTTTACTTTTAAACTCCCGTTTCATTTTACGTTTCGCTGGTCAGGTTTCATTCCATTCGGTCACCGCAGCGAAGTGGCTATGAAGTGGCAACAACCATCGCATCGTGTGCTGCTCCGCGAAGCCTCCGAATTCGAGGTCACAATCAGTTTTCAGTTTCATTTATTTGGTATAGCCCTGTGAGCCATTCGGCTCTTGAATCGGGTGCAACCGCAACAAACAAAAACATGAACAAGAAAACATCTTAATGTGACTATGTGACTACGTGCAAACAGAAAATCCAAGAAAAGACAGCAAAATATTGCAGAAAAAGCACCGTACACCAACGCTGTGTGCAAAAATCCCAGTGGGATGCAAGTCAAACACAACTACAAGACAATTTAGATTAAGGCCATCAGTCTAACTCCGTACTACAACAAACAAACATGGCCAAACCAAAAAACTTTTCGAAATCACAAATAAAGCCATAAAAGCAATGTAACAGCGATCATAGGAACTGTGACCGAATTTTCACAATAAACGACATAAACAACATGTACCACCAAACCGTGCAGCCATAGCTGGCTGCATGAGTCGCTCCACAACTGACTTACCCTTCTGATCTCTCTTTCCGATGTTATTTATTTTGTATCTAATTAGTTTCGCCCACCCCCCCTCCTCCTCCAACCCCTCCGCTAATGTGGGGGATCGCTGAAGTGAACCCTGCATCACAGCCACTGGTCACTTCCTGCGTTTGAATTGTGAGGGACTGAGAGACGCCTCTGACACTGATCTTTGTCCATTACAATCGAATCGATCTCGTTTCCAATTTCACCTAAAAGATGCTTTGCTGGGCAAACAATTGTATAGCATCTATAACTGAAGATGTTAACTCTTATTAGATGTCCACCTCGAGATACGACTTCCAATACCAAACTTACCATCCCCATATTCCTGTCTCTGCACCTTTTACTCCTTTTCGTGCATTCTATGCATAATCTGTTCGATGCCACTCCCTGGAAGGGGAGGAATTTATTAATTGACATTTGACATTGATTTATGTTTGTGAAATAGTTTCGATTGCTCACGTGGTGAGACTGCTATTTTCGTGCTGTTTTCACTTGCGCGTCGTTTTGGTGACCGAGATCCACCCCCCCTTTGCAATTGAGACTCATCCTGGCCCACCGTGGGTTTTTGCCTGGTTAGACAAATCGCCTTGAAGGATGGAGCCGCTTAAGGGAGGCCTTAATCCATCCATGTCAAGCCCTTATTGACCAGTGCCCTACCTGATTATAAGACCAACTCAGACCTTATTGGTAACCCCGTGCCCTTATCAATCTCAACGTTCATCCTACAAAGTCCCATCACAAGGGAGAGAAAGACAAACAAATAGACAATTATGTTTGCCCGTATTGAAACGGCTGTACGCGCTATTGACCTGAAAACTCAATTTCCCTGCACAAGAATACACGGGGGGTAGACCACCACCGTACGGGTTGACAGGTGTCTTAATCCAGCAGCGGAGTGACCATGGTCGATGACACCGCGTGCAAATTAGTGGGCGTGCATTCTAGATTTGAAGCTTTCGTGACTGCAAGGATTAATTCTAGATTTGAAGCTTTCGTGACTGCAAGGATTCATACTCTTAGTTCTTTCGGTAGTAAAAAATAAAAACAATAAAATCACGACGTTTCGGAGGTTCATCCTACAAGACGGAAGCTTGTTGCCTCCGAAACGTTGTGATTTTATTGTTTTTATTTTTTATTAATCTTAATTTCATTTTTTACCTACGCGACTTTACTGCAAGGATTAATACTCTAAGGTTTTTTTCGGTAAAGTCACGTAGGTAAAAATAAAAAATAATAATATAAATAATATATAAATAAAATTATAAATCAAGCCGTTTCGGAGACAACACAAGCTTCCTTCATCAGGTGTAAAAAAGCACAGCAAAATAAGTGTAGTGGGAGTTATTTGTGATGGGGCATTAATATATCGGGTAAGAGGAGGAGGGGGGAGGAGCCAAGGGGGGGGGCGTGCACAACTTAATGTGGGCGGGACCCACAGTTCGGCATTCCCATTGGATCCGCGCGCTCGCGCATGCGCACTGAGAGCTTCGCGAAGCTGCTTCGCCTTTCCCGCCCAAAATACGGAACCGAGACGAGGGGTGGCGGAGGACGCGAGAAGATGAGGGGGGAGGCGAAGAGACGAGAAGGGAGAGCGGAGGCGAGACGAGGGGAAGACGAGGAGAGACGAGGGGAAGACGAGGAGAGAAGAGGGACACGCGCGGAGGCTCGGGGCTCCGACGGCAAGCAAGTCGGCGCCGTCGCCCGCTCGGTGGGTGAACCCAAGCAGACCTCCCGTCGCCTCGACCCTGCCGAGAATCGGCTCCGCGGGGGGGTAACGGAGCGTGAGGAGTGACCGAGGCGAGCGACTCTGATGAGTTACTGTGAGGAATGACTGATTATGAAGATGAGAGGATGAGGAATGACTGGGGGGGGGGGGTGATAGTGTCAGGGCTGAGGGGAGTGATGAAGAGTGGTGACCGAGGCGTGTGTCTGGGTCTGTGAGCAAGGGGGCATCGTGGCTGATTCATAAGTGGGGAGTGGCTGAGATGAGCACCTGTGAGGGGTGACTGGGGGAGTGAGGAGTGACTGATTATGAAGGTGAGAGGATGAGGAGTGACCGCGAGCTTTGCCTTTCACACGCGACACCATTTTTTGTTCCGTTGGTGGCAGCTGTTGGGAGCAGTTGACGTTGGCACAGCCCCGAATTAAACAGAGGGCTTCATTTTAGACGGGTTTTGTCCGTGTTTATTAGTGACCTGGGAAAACATTTTACGAACCCTGCACACCACATCCACGGCACCTCTTCTTGTTCCAGTCTACGAGTGAGATTTAAAAAAAATTATATATTTTTTTGGTGAGAAAATATCACTGCAGAGTAAATGAAGTGGGGTAGAAAATACAAAGAGAAATAATTGCACGTGTTTGGTTCTTTCGGTAAAGTCACGTAAAGGGAAATAATAAATAATATAAATATAAAACAATTATTTCCCTTCTACGTGACTTTACCGAAAGAACCAAGAATATGAATCCCTGCAGTCACGAAAGCTTTAAATAAAAAAAAATTGCACATCCACTTTTAAAAGCCATCAGGTCATCGCATGATACCAATGTTAAAGGGAGCAGTTGACGTTGGCAAAGCCCCAAATTAAACCCAGGGCTTCATTTCAGACGGGTTTTGTCCGTGTTTAGTGACCTGGGAAAACATTGTACGACCCCTGCACACCACATCCACGGCACCTCTTGTTCCAGTCTACGTGTGAGCTTCAATATACGATGAGAAATAATTGCACATCAACTTTTAAAAGCCATCCAGGTTATCGCATGATACCAATGTTAAAGGGGACTTGTGAATTGCAAGAGGGAAACCAGGTTCAACTTATTTTAGCATCACGGATTAATGCACATGATCTTGACTATGTTATTAACTCTGGGCAACTCAAAAGGATTGTATGCTTCATATTAGATTGCAGGGGTCAAAATCTGGTATACTCACACCAGTAACACTTCATCGGCTATCTGACGTGAGGTTAATGAGAAAATAGAATGTAAGATCAGGAGCTTACATTTTACATAAGGATCTCTAACGTGATGTTGCAATGGCTTCTCTCCAATTGTTCTTGGCATAGCATCACTTCCGTGCCTTAGTCAGAGCGTGCCCGACTGATATTCACGTGTTCTTTCTCATTAGCAAAGCTTTAAATCACGTGGGATAACCCGTGACGTGAATGCAAGGATAAATAGTTGCTTATTTTCATTGCGTGCATCTTTTTAATCCGCCCCTATGCGTGTGCAATGTTGTGTCATCTGTATCGTCTTTGTTGTGTGTCTGCAGCCAGGGAGGCAGCGCCGGGTCACCACTGCCCGCTCTCCCGGCCGCTCCAAGGCTCGCGCTCAGCTGTCTCTCCTGGCTCTCCTACCCGCTTCCCAGCCGCCACAAGTCTTTACGCTCGTCTGGTTCTCCTCCCTCCTCTCATGCCATCCCTCCGGGCCGCTCCAAGGCTTTTCAGTCTTCCGTCTCTCCTGACTCTTCTGCTCACTCTTCTGGAAGCCCCAAGTCCTCGCTCGCTCCTGGTTCCCCTGGTCGCTCGGCGCGCCTTCGTGGACGCCCCAGGATCTCGCGCTCTCCCACAAAGCCAGCCGCCAGCCCTCCGGAACCCCCTGGACCCGCAAGCAGCGTCAGCCTGGAGAGCAGCCCGGACCGCACTGAGCCCCAGCCCAGTTCGCAAGATGCACCTGCACCACAGGTGTGTGTAGTAATGAGTGTACCTTGGTCTGGATGCGTGCTGTAAGCCTGTTTTGCTGTGTACTGTGGTTTAAAATATTCACCATATCCTGGCGGTTTGAAGAGTTATCACAATTTGGGTTGCGATTCCATTTGTGGTAAACAGTTGCGCCACTCGTTGCTGAGGAAATTTTAATGTGTCTCAAAATTTGTATCTTTCATCTTTATAAATAAAGGTTAGAATATTTATCCTGGAGAAATCTGAGATATGAAGCTCTTTTTCACAGATGTCGAGTAGGTTATGTGAATCAATTATATGGCTCGGGTCAGAGTGCTGAGTTGGCATCTATGAGAGTCTGGGTTCGAATCCAGGCAGCTGCTGTGATTAAAACGGCCACCAATAACTGCAAAAAATTAACTCTCTGGGTTAGGCTAAATTCCACTGCTGTATGACAGTTATCTGGCAAACTTGAAGTGCTGCCTCTGACCGTGCGCTGTTCTCTAACACGAACGCTTGCGCTGCTGTGTGAGCGATCCAAATGGTTTCTTCATTTAATGATGCCAAGAGCATAATGGAGATAAAAAATGCTTGTATGTTGAACTTCTTTCGCACTGTACGTAGCTACCCGTGCTAATCAGACGTGCTGTTTCTACTGTGCACTCCATGTTATGTGTTGCTGCGTGTCATGGCTGTGTGACATGCCATGCAGGCGGAGCGTCATGAGCAGATGCGTACCCCTGATATTGTGAAGAACTACAGCTTCCAACGACGCTGGGCGGCTGGTGCTCGGAGGGGACCCAAAGGCACACAATGGGACTCCCTGTGTCTCCCACTCCTCTCCCCACACAAGCGTGCCGTCCCATGTCGCCCCAAGAGAACACCGCTCAGCTCCCGTGGCCTGGCAGGTGAGTGCACGGTAGTTGAGTAACGATTCACTTGCCTCACCCACCTGCTCGCCGCTCCCTGCAATGTGATGAGTTGTCATGATTTGATCCAAGAGTTGTTTATTTTTTAATGCTTTCCAACCAAGGTTGACGACGTTAATCCATAAACTCTCCATTCATCTGTAATGGAGGGCCACATGGAGATCAATTTAAACCTACAGTATAGAGTTGTTGCAATTAAGGAACTAATATGTAAATAAATTTCACCCTGACGGCTACCATTTGGCTTCCTTACTGCTATATCAATACTTCCTGAAAACTATTACAATTACATAATCAATGCATATAATTTTTTTTGTATAATTTGTAAGGTCACATTTTTATTGATTCCTAATTCATATTTTGGGTTAGATTAAATGTATCATATGCCCTCCATCCGAAACAGCCAATTAATAAAGTTGTTACGTGAACAAACGTACCAATGTATTACTGCTTCAGCACCAGTATGTTGGAGAGCAATCCACAACATTTAACAATTGGATACGACGTTTCGCTTGCAGTTACAACCAGCATCATCAAGCAGTTTCCAATTCTGGGGTTGCAGGTGCGGTGATATTGCTGCTGGTGTGGCCAGCCGGTCTGCTGTGCCTGGCCCAGGTTGCCGGCTCCCCCAGCTGCAGCCTGCTGGGGTCCCTGTCCCAGTCACCCGGTGCTCCTGCCTGGACCCCAGCGCGGCTGTGGGACCCGCGTTGCCTTGTGGCACTGCTGGCGTGGATGGCTTTGCAGGTGCTGCTGTTTGTGCTGCCCCTTGGCGGTGAGGTGAGAGGTGCCTGCTTGTTGCCACAGCTGCTTGTAGTGAGGTTTTACTGCGATATAATTTTTCACAATACAACAGGACTTCTCAACCCACTCCAAAGGGAGTCAGGTGGGAGGTTCGTAGGCTGACAATTTTTTATTGTGCATAACATACATGCGTAATGAACGTCAGTGCCAGATTGCGGTGATAAAACATTAATACACATGATACAAATTCCTTATGAGCACCACAATTACTCAAGGCGTGGGCCTGTGACCTCTGTGGTCTTTAGTAACCTTAGTTGGTTTGGGGGCTCGGGCAGGGGCACAAAAGTGTTTTGGTTTGGCCATGTTTGTTTGTTGTAGTACAGAGTTAGACTGATGGCCTTAATCTAAGTTGTATTGTGGTTGTTGTTGTTTGACTTGCATCCCACTGGGATTTTTGCACACAGTGTTGTGTATGGTGCTTTTTCTGCAATATTTTGCTGTCTTTTCTTGGATTTTCTGTTTGCACTCAGTCACATATTCACTTTAAAAGATGCTTTTTTGTTTGTTGCGGTTGCATCCGATTCAAGAGCCGAATGGCTCACAGGGCTATACCTAATAAATGAACTTGAACTTGAAGGCTTAATTTTAATATTTTCTATTTATTTACAGCTTTAACTATTGCTTTAACACGTAGGTGTTTTGTATAATTTTTTATATTGACTTTATTTGATACTTTGGCAATAAATTTGCTTCACTGACCCTGATAAAATATTTAGCATTCACGAATTAAATTATCATAGAAATTTTGCGGGCGGTTCTGTAAATGCGGGGCCGCCATGTCACCTGGGCACCGTGTCGTGTGCAGGTGGTGAAGGGAGCGCTGCAGCACAGCGGGGAGGTGCTTGCCTACAGAACCAACGGTGAGACACTTGAGGCAGGGTGTGGGGTAGTTGGGTCCAGAGCAGCCATAGCAGGTACTTATTTAGAAAAACTGCGTTCCTCGTGGCCTGCCATGATACGTCTTTTCACATTTACCAATTGTCTCATATAAATTAGGTTATTACATGCTGCACATTCCTAATGATTGGTATACATTCCCCCATTTACTCACTGTCTTTCATTGGACCTGCAAATCTCACTCACAACCTTAAACAAGAAATCTCGATTTTATAAATTGTCTTATAGTTTTACAAACATTTTCAAAGTGATTCTTAACTTACATTTTCACCATCAGGTGCATAAAACTTGAAACGACTGAATCATTATTTAAATAGATTAGCAAAGGTAAAAAAAACTTGCGGATGCAAGTCACGCTAATGAAGTGTGGAAACCCTGTTTTAGAACACAACAGTGACAAGTTCACTGACACGTGGTCACTCCCTGTGGGCAGGGATGCTGGCGCTGTTGCTGACACTGGCTGCTATGGGGGCGGGCTGGTGGGCATTTGATCTGGACCCCACCTCGGCTCCCACCCTCCTCACTCCCCTGGCCACCGCCGCTGCCGGCGCCGCACTGCTGTTGGGCGTTGCGCTATACATAGCTTCGCTTGGCAAAGACACCGCAGACCTGGCGCCGCTCGGGAACACAGGTGAGCGTAAGCACCTTGGGTTGCGTTCATTGGATCAAGCTGCGTCAGTGGTGAGGATTGAAGAGCGAATGGCTTCTGTGCGAAATATGCCATTGGTTGAAGTTGTGTGCTGCATAACGTATGTCATCCTCTGCTTTCGTATAGCAGACATTTGATCTACAATATGAAAATGCGCACATCGAAATTGGTGAGTCAGCCAGTGGGCGGCTTGAGGAGTAGCCTCGTTAATATCAAAACACTGCTGGTGAATGATCGAAGCGGGCAGTGGCGTTACGATGTAATTGCACTGTGGACTATTGTTTATTATACATTGCAGGAAATAACCACATCTGCTGTGTGAGTTTTGATGTGATTATGTACACACCATTACGAGTGGATCTTCTGTGGATTCAGCAATTAAGGACGTTGGTATTGTCCCAGATTTCTCTCCACTGCTTCAGCATTGAATGAGGGTGCTTTGAGAGCATGTGCACGATCCCAAAACGGGCTATAGGACTTAAATGGAGACTTTGTTGAAGTGGCTCAACGAGGTGCAGAAGCGTTGCTTCCAGGTGCAGTCATCTGTGCCTCAGAGAGGCTGCCAAGTTTCTCGCCAACAGCGCTTCCCTCAACGGGGGATATTTGTCTTTGTTAAGGTTTCTCCCCCAATCGTTATTCGACCTCATGCTGTTGACAGGAAACATGGCATATGACTTTGTTCTCGGCCGGGAGCTGAACCCACGCATGGGCGCCCTAAACGTCAAGCACTTCTGCGAGCTGCGTCTGGGCCTGCTGGGCTGGGTGAGTAGTGCCGGGGTGCATGTTCGTCTGCTGCAAGTGACAGCTGGCGCTTTATGGGGGATTCGTGCCACGCCTTGAACAAGTCCCACGCTCTTCCCTGCCTCAGATTATTGCTCCACAGAATCGCTAACTTCATGTCCATGACCATGTTCATTGCTCTTCATGCATGGTCCAAATTTTCCAAATTCGAAAATGACTCAAATTGTTTAATTGGGATGCACACAAGAATCATCCCCTACTTGGCACACTCTTGCCTGCTTGTGGACCAGGTGTCGAGTCACCTTGCGCCACACAGGGACAGCTGTCACTGGGGGTGCCCTTGCAAATGTTTGAGATGATATGTTGGTTATTGCGTGTAGAACATTCTTGAGACACCTCTAAGTAAATGGTGCTTGAACAAAAACACATGTGGGTGAGAAGAGCTGTTGTGAGTGTGGAGTGATGGTCTTTAGACATGTAACTAAAAATACATTTTAATCAATGACTCAATGAACACATCTTGATCCTTAATCAATTTTAATCGATGCATCATTACAACACTCGGAACGAGTCAACCGCTTGTCCCTGCTGGACTGTTTAGGTGGTGCTAGTGCTGGGCTTGGTTGCAGCGCAGGCACGGGATGCTGGCACCCCGTGCTCTGCACTCGCTCTCGTCGCAACATTTCAGATCGTGTACATCGCTGCTGCCCTGTGGAACGAGGTAACGCGTGACCTTCTGCTGAAGTATGGACGATTTTAGTTCCTGCACTAGCAGTATGACTGGCCTCTGCAATCGGCAAGTCTGGGATGCTTAATATTTTCTTCATTTATATTTATGCCTTTATTTATCTCATCAAATGAAATCTTCAGTTGCTGTAACTTTGTCAAAAGCATATCCTTGTCTGACTGCCCGTTTAATGTGGAATTTTTTTCTTAAAAATCACGTTTTTTACTTAGGCCTTGGTTTGTGAAAACATGATTGAAATGAAATCAATAAGCAGGACAATTTGTTTTGGTTTATAATCAACAGTCAACTGCTCTTACAGGATGTAGGGCCTTACCTGGTAAAATAAAAAATAGTTTAGTTAGGAGTTACACCACTTATAATAAAACTACCCAACAACTGGGTATGTTTCATGACCGGTAAGGCAGATGTTTTTTTGTGGCTTCCCAAGTGCACCTAGTCTGGCACAACCGCTGTGGTGACATCACCGTCACTTAGTAATGAATGGTGGCTGTTGTAGGGGAAGCTGGTGGCTGCATTGGATACATCGCCTCTAGGGGCCGGGTTCCTGCTGCTGTTTATTGATCTGGCTTGGACTCCCCTCGTGTGCTCCCTTCCGGCTGCCTACCTGGTCCAGCAGCCCCTTCAGCTGCCGCTATACCACTCTGCCTCACTCGCGCTACTCTATGGTACCTGCTCAGCGCTGCACTCGCCCTCATCTTTGACAAATAATACTCACCCCACACATAGCTATATGGAATGCCCGCTTACCGACTGCATGGTACTAATACTTAACTGCTTACCCACTCTTAATCCTGCAGTGTTAAACACCGACTTCACTGGCTGTGTCAGTACCCGGCATTTTTAGTGTGCCATGTTTACTGTTTCTTGCAGGACTGGGTCTGTACATTTACTGCAGAGCGAGCGCCGAGAGACGCGCCTTCCAGCACAAACCCAGCTTGACTCGCTCTTTTCGTAAGCCACAGCGCACTCCTCTTACCATTTTCCTTTTTTTACGCTTTCCAACAAAGGTTGAAAGCGTTAATGTGCTGTCTGTCACGGGGGACCCCACAATAGCTCTCATAAAAGATGATAAAATATGCATTCGTTTTTAGTATAAAGTTGCGTTGATATTAGGGACCTGCTCTTTATAAAACTGGCCAAATATCCCCTCCGCCATGCGGAACCTCGATCACTGGGTCAAGACTGTTAACAGGAGATGGGCACCGCCTCAATGCTCATTTGAGCAGTGTGACTTTAAAATTAAAGCATTGCCCAAAAATTCTGAAGACAAACACCAGTGCTTAAAGTATATTCCCCTTGCTGGCCAAGGGGATGACATCATCTTGCGTGGCTTCATCTAGTGACATCAAGCCTGTTGTGTGGCTTGAAACATTTGATTGTTAATTAAATACTTCTGAGGATGTAATACTTCTGCGAATTATTGACGATACTGAAAAACCGAAGTGAAAAGTCCCGAGTTTTGCGGATGGATTGTGTTCTTGAGCCACCCATTGGTGCCATTTGCGTAAAACTCTCCACTGCGTAGGTAAGGAGAGCATTCCCACGGCGACTGGCAAGCGTCTGCTGGTGTCCGGCTGGTGGGGCGTCTTGCGCCACCCTGACACACTGGGACAGCTGCTCATGACGGTGGCGTGGACCCTGCCCTGTGGTAAACATCTGCACCCCTCTATCTGGATTATCTGATTATTTATGTAATAATTTACTCAGAATAATTGAACCGACAATCATTATATCAATCGGATATAGTGTTTGTGCTTGCATAATATCCCATGTATTGCATATACTGTGTGTGCTGTTCGGGTATGTGATCTGTGTTTTAAGTATACCATGTCCTGTGTGCAGTCGTGTCCTGTGTCATGTATACCATATAATTTGTGTGCTCTCCAAGTCCACATGTGTAATGTATCCTGCATGCGCCGTGTGGCCCCGTGTGCGCTGCGCTCTGGGCTGTTCAGGCGTGCACGCCGCCCTGCCTTGGGTGCAGGCCGTGTACGTGTGCGGCGCGCTGCTCGTGCGGGGCGTGCACACCGAGCAGGCGTGCGTGCGGCGCTATGGCGCCGCGTGGGCCGAGTACTGCCACCCGTGCCATACCGCCTGCTGCCCGGCCTCTACTAGCCCCCGCCGCTCACCTGCCCCAGGTGACCGTCCGCTCAACGCCAACTTCTGCGCAGCCTCCGTCCTTTAACCGTGACCAGGCACTGTTTGCCCGGGTGCAGGGAGATTGTATTTGTGAAGGTCACGCCTCAAAAGTTGTGGCTGCGACTCCTCCGGGTCTGCCTGGCGCACGTGGCATTTAGCTTGTTTTACATATTTTCACATGTGAATCCTGGGCATTGGGATGAAGTCCAACGCACAGCGGTGCTGTCATTTGTTTACGGCTAGGGTGAGGAAACTCCACATTTGGCCCCGACTTAATTTGATACAGGCTATGACTGTTTGGGGACTAATTGGGTACTAAAGGGCAATGCGTTTCTAATTTGAAAGTGCTGTCACTGGGGTCAAAAAAACAAAGTATTGTAGCTTGGTAAAAACATTGTGACATTTCACTGGAATTTAAAAGGAGATTTTACTTTTTCACGAGGCATAGATAAGCTTTTAACATATTAAATAATGACAAGTAGGGATTTGTAAAAAAAAATTGGCCAAAATGTTTCAATAGGACCAATCTAGTAATGGTTTTTTAAAATGTACGCAAGAATTCACTTGGTTTTTCAATAAGAAACAAAATGTATAGACACTGTATTTATAAAATGTCCTGCCAAGATTGGGGGAAAACCCCAACATGCTAACTTATGTTAGTATTTATACGAGGGTGTTGATCCTAAATATGCTATGAAATACAACAAATATTACAGAGTTAAATAATTAAATTTACTAGTCTGTGAAAAATCGGTCCAACTTTTTCTGCTCGTTGTTGTAAATGATTTTATGCAAACATTTCATAAGAAAATGCGAAATATTTAAATATGTATTGAAGTTAAATTTTTTAATCCTGAAAAAAAGTGCTTTTACCGTATCGTTTTTCGTCAAAAGTGTAGTTATTCTGCTCACGACTATTGAGGAGTTATCTGTAGAGCGAGTAGCAGGGGAGAGGGTCACTCATCATCCACAACATGGCCCCTCCTCACCGTGTGAAGTTCTTTATTTCTCAGATAACGAGCAAAACAGCTCGGCCTCTCGCGCGGAACTCGGGAGAGCGTGCGACATGAACCACAGTCACCATCGTCATCGTCTTAACCACCACGATAAAAACATCACCACCACTAACAATCATCACCAACATCACCACCAAACATTGTCACAGTCGCCATCTTAATAAGGGGGTCATCATCATAGTTACAAGCATCATCACGTGGCCGGCGCGTGCTTGCCTTTAAACCCTCATCTCACGTGGCTCCACCTCCCCTCAACCCAAGTGCACAACAACAGGTGACTGGGAATGACAAGGAGTGACTGAGAGGTGAGCAGTGACTGGGGATTATGGCGAGAGTGGGCGAGGATTCAATGGTGCGAGGGAGTGAAGAGTGACTAAGGGATAGCAATGTAAGGTATGATTGGGGGTGAAGGGTGACTTGACGTGAGGGGGGACGGGGGGGTGAGGGGGACTGATGTCCCCACCCTGAAGCAGGGGAAGGGTTGGTCATCCCCGCCTCACCACCCTCCTTCGCATTCCATCAGTGTCAAGCAAACATGAGCTGTAGCCGCCAGGCTCCATGCCCTTTCTTGCACCATCACGACCTCTTCTCCAATCGTGCATCAACATCATGCCAGCTTCCCCCGACGATTCACGATAAAACTATAAACATAAATTAATAAAAACCCATTAACACATTCCAGGTAAAAATGCCTAAGCTTCTCGCCCCAAAACTCTCAACCCAACCTCTCCTGGGTGTGGGGGACCAGGTGAGGCAGGGGGGGGGCGGACACAGGAATGTATCAGAAAAACCGAGGAGTGAAATGTACTACAACGCTACCGTTACCAGGACTAGGGCGCCACCAACAAAACTCACTACGTTCTAAAACGGCTCCTCGCGACAACGCCAAGTTGCGCCTTAATACTAAATACTGTACATCCTCCGCCCCACAATTAAACACCTGGTATTTTCGTTTTTAATTTTTTTCTTTGCAAAGCCGCTATTATGTTCTTGAAAATATTTCCTTGTTTACAAAAACGACATCGAGCAACGTGTGCGCACAACCGGGGCGCATTTGCGACGGCACAAGGCAAAGCTACACATTTACAGGAATCCGACACGAGCAGGACACTTAAGACCAGCGCACGAAAACGTCACCGTTTAGTTTTTACAACATAATCGACTTGTTCACCAACTCCGTGCGGTGTGGGGCAGGCTCTATAAGCAGGTTCAGGGGGTCAAGGTGGTCAGGAAGGGGGCTCTGCGAGGGGTCGCCTCACCCACCCATGTGCACAACAAAGCCGTGGCCTCCCCAGCACGACGCCACCATCGAGACGGATGAGAGGGGCTCGCCGTCGCCTCCACGGTACCGTTTACCTCTTGACGCGGTAGCAACGATCGGGTTTTTCGGAATTTCTCCACCAATGGGGAGAGCGGGGGCAACCAAGTGGCGCAGGCTTTGCGGAGGGTGGGGGGGGGCGCCCCAACGCCAGCCTCAGCACACCTTCCACTGCAGACGGACGTGTCGCTGCCCGCCCGTGCTCAGCAGGTACGAGTCGTCGTGTAGGAAGGCCACGTTGGTCACGTGACTGCTGTGCCCGCTGTAGATTCGGCTCGGCACCTGCGCAACACAATTCATTGTAGATATACAGGATCTGGATTTGACCCATCTTGAGATGTTGGGGCATATTTATAGGGCAGCCAGTCATAGGAGCAGAGGAAGGACTTGAGCCTGAACTTTTGCCAGGCCAAAGGTTGACTTGCGACTTTAATAGAAAGTGGGTGGAGGGGAATAGCGTGATATGAGAGTGAGGGGTAGAGGAGTGTGGAAACGAGTAGAGCGAGATGCGGGCAGAGTTAGGAGAGGGCATGGAGGATAGGTAGGCAGGGATGAGTCTGTGGAGGTTCTTCGAACAGGGTGAGATCGGGAGCCAATGCAGCGATCGGAGTATAGGGTGACAGTCTCGTTGAAAGGTGTGGGCCAGGAATCTGGTCACTGCATTTTGGACGGGACCAATGGCACACCTTGGGCTGGGAGCAGGGGTACACGAAGATGTGAACTTTCCCGAAGTCGTCGGCCACAGCAACGACTGCGCGGTTGTGAGCTCGGCACACTGCGTTGATGTCCGTGCCGTCAGAGCCATCCGGCCACACTCCTAGATGCACGCAAAGACAAAGACCCGTGTTGCCTATACACAACGTTGGACAAGCAATGCTCGCAAGCACATATGAAGGCTCACAATGGGATGGTGTGCCATGCACTGTGCAGGCTGATGTTTACACACTGCACCACGTACTCATTTAAGGTTGAGCCTACCTAGAAGATGCCCGGCACCAGTTCAGATATTTAACACTGACGTTAGTCGTGGACCGTTAATCTAACTCGGGTCACCGGGATTGATAACATAGTGCACGAATCACAATAACAACGTTCTACGCATAGATGCGCCGTGCACAGATACAAATAATTTAAATTTGTAAGGCGCAATGGGCTGTTGAGCACACATTCAATTGGTGGTTGCCTCGTCAGGACTTAACCCTAGTCCCACTGAGCGAGGGAGGAGCCTGAAGTCAAATGTCTGTGTGCACCAGTAAATGTACACACGCATGTGACAATGTACCCATGTGTGTTAGCTGGATACTTATATTGACACCCTTGCAAACAAGGTATTCCATCGACAGAATTTCTTACATTTACTCAAAAATATCCAAGATCACGTGTGCTCACGTGTGCGTACCATAGATGTGGAAGCCCAAAACGCAGGTGTACGTCGCCCATTCGATGTCCCGGATGGTATCCGCCATCAGCTGCTGCCTACAGTTACGGTTCCCTGAAAGAGCACATCCACACATGATCAAAAACAAGACAGAGATCCCACGTATAGCCTGTAATAGACTGTAGGGGCAAGTGCTGTGAGCGAGCACCGATAAAGGCAGGCACGCATCTACAAAAAATAGAAAAAAAAATCAGACATATCCATGTAGCCTACACAGGCTGTTGGGGCAAACGCTGCCATTACGAGCACCTATGCATGCCTGCACGGCACACGTCAGGGCAATGTGGCAAACAATACACAGGCACACGTCTATACCCACCCACACTCCCAGGCATTCACATGGCCTCTCGCACTCACAGTATAGGATCTCGTAATCCCCAGAGTTTGAGACGAGGAACTCTCCGTCCACTGACCAGTCCAGGTGAGTAATGAAGCTGGAATGACCCTGCATGCGCACACGTGCATACGGAAAACATCACACGTGCAGCCATCTGAGTGTTGGGGCAAGTGCTTTTTGTTAGCACCTATCAAGCTTGCAGTGATATGACCAACTGTGTGTGGTATTGGTAATATCGTGTTTGTGGTATTGGTAACACTGGGTGTGGTGAAGTATGTGCTGAGTGCAGGGTGTATAGTGAGTTTGGGGTGTCGGGTGTGGTGCGTGTGCGGCGAACGCGGTGTTGGCAGTACCGTGCACTTGCCGAGCCGCGTGTATCGCCGCCCATACCTCGCTCACTGCATGCAGGAAGATGAAGTTCTCGTTGTGAGCCGATCGCGAGCATTGAGCCGTCTGTATGTCAATCGCACAAACACAAAGATCCCCCATGTAGCTCATCAGCTGTTGGGGCAAGTGCCGTTAGCGAGCCCCAATTAAGGCCGGCACAGTGCATGAGGGGGTGATGTGGTCAGCACCACACCCAGCCGTCTTTGTTTTTCTAATGCAGATATACACTGCAACAGGCACTCATTAAGGCCGAGTCGACCTAGGGAAGGGTCCAGAACCAGTTCAGATATTCACCATTGATTTTTACCACAAGCGGGAATCTACTTGGTTCGCCAGTTTTCATAGTACATTGTGCTAACCACTGTGCCACCACTCCCCACACAGACACCACATTTTTAGTGAGTGCCAATAAGCAAGTCCAAAACGGTGTCTCTCCAGGTATGGTTCAATTTTACCCCCAAATGAACCCAAGCACGGCCCAGACCCAAGTGTACACAACACAGGCACAGAACGTTATCCTTAGAGTAACGCAAAGAGACGAGGGGAGAAACGAATAGGGACCTGGGGAGTAACGCATGACGGAGAGAAGCTCGGCTCCGTCCGTGTGCAGGGTCACGAGGGTCACTTGTCTCGGCGTTCCAGCACCGCCCACCTGCACCACAACCGCCGCAGCACAACCGCAGCACAACCACACGTCAGTCTGGAAACCTGAGGTGGCCCGGGCGACTCACTTGGCTTCACTTCTCAAGTGGCAAGACCCCACAAGCAGCAAGTTCCAGAAGAATTGGGACAAAGATTAGTTAGGGAAAACGATGTATGCATATGGATTATGTCCATTCGTCTTCAAAAGTAACATGGCACTGATAATATTTTAGCAGTATGACGATGGGGAGGTAGCCGTCAGCGCAACATGCATTATCATTTGCAAATCGGGTGTCATCACTTCCATGACAACTCTATTACTCACTTTCCTTCTTCAATTCCAACCGCAACCACTGTCCCCGTCGGGTGGAAGTCAGCTGACTGAGCCGCCTCCTGCACAGACACACGGCAAAACAAACACAACGTCCTAAGCAATGGACTCTCACCTGGTTATGCATAAAGCACAAATGAACGGGGTGAGTGAAATACATGTTTCGTCTCTTTGGGCTCTCGACAAGTTCTAATTAAGCACGTGAATGAACACGCACGAGGACTGTGGTTCGTTGGTGTGTCGTTTGTATGTTCTTGTCGCACAACAGTGTGTGCGCTGCAGCATTGTAGCACGTGCTGGAGTGTAACAACGTGGGTGCGAGGGCACTCGAGCGAACCGCCAGGCCCCCACCTCGACGGACTTGCTCCAGATGAGGCGGTGCGAGTGCACGTCCCACATGGACAACGCGGCTTGTCGTAGGAGCACGTGAAGAAGCGGTCGCGGCTCGGGTGGCACTCCAGCCCCCACAGCTCATCGGTTGGCCCTTGGGGGGGGGGGGGGGGGGAGGGGGGGTGAAGGTGTAGCAAGCAGGGGGTGAGGCAGGCGGTTGGGCGAGCCGATGGGTTAACAGGTAGGGGTGGGCGAGCGGCTGCACCTGTATGATGGGGTTGACCTCCCCGTCGAGGGAGCAGCTCAGGATGAAATTCTTGGTCGTCCCCACCAAGATGGCTTCCTCTTTCCCCTCGGCAAACCGTGCGCACCGCCCATATGCCTCGGGGACCTGTACGTGTACATACACAAACACGTGTTCAAAGACAATGATGCCTTTCGGAGGCTTCAGACTGTTGGGGCAAGTGCTGTGAAAAGCACTTATTAAAGCCGGCACGGCACATGAGAAGATGGGTGGCCAGTACCACGCCCAACCTACGGTAGGCCAAGGACCGTTTCAGATATTCATCACTGATATTGGGCGTGAGTGGGAATCAAACTCGGGTCGCTAGGGTTAGTACCATAGTGCACTAACCACTGGGCCGCTGCTCCCCGCATGTCAAGTCACACACACACTCGAATACAGCCCATGCCCCACACCTCCATCTCGCGGCGCTTGCGGTAGGCGCTGTCCCAGGCGACGATGCGCCGGTCCTTCCCTCCGCCGGACACGAGCGTCCCGTCACGCAGGAGGCACAGGGACAGGATCCCGCTTTCGTGCGCACCCGAGATCACGTGGCTGATCTTGTTGGTGCCTGAGATGCAAGGGACGCACGGGACGCACAGGCAACATGACACGTGACATGCGCCGCACGCCACGCGATGTGCGCCGTTGCGCCGCTGCCAGCGCGCTCGAAGCCACGTACCTTTGCCCCACACGAGAATGTTTCCACTGGAGTCGCCGGGTGACGGCGTCGCCACTCTCGTTGAACGTTAGGCACAGCAGCGCCTTGGGCTTCTCGTGTTTCTGTGGGGCAGTGGCGGGCACAACCGCACGACGTCACACAACATCGTGCACAAAAACGCAGCTTCACGAACACTCAGAAACTCTCGCACACTTGCATGTTGATGCACGTGTAAACACACTCGGGCACGCAGGCGTGGCGGCGTCACCTCGAAGAGGCCGAGTTTCTTGGTGAGCATGCCGCTCTCCATGCTCCAGAAGTACATGTGCCCCTTGCCGCACGTGATGATCGAGTTGCTCTCCGTGGGGTGGAACTCGGCCGCAAACACGGGGTCCCCGGCACACTAGAGCACCGCGCGCCAACACATCACCGCAAGGTCACGATCACCGCGACATCGCCACCGTCACATCACTAATTGTCTCATCACAAGCAGCAGCACAACACGAGCATTGAAAGATACAATCGTTTTACTTTGAGACGGGAGAGGAACACGTGGATAAGAAAACAAATGCAGGTTACAGACAAAGTGTCCCAGCTCTTAAGAAAAGTAAGAGGGCTTGGTGGGGCAGGACACGTCACAACTAGAAGGGACAATGGCCAGCGGTTGAGACTCGAGAGGAAGAAGCACGGAGCGATACGGGTTGTTGCCTGACATGATCGTGCGAGATAGCGATGGCTTATGACGATGAAAGCCGCAGAATGATCAGCTAATGATGAGTGATGGTGATTATGTGGAGGTGACAAGGACCTTGATTTCCATGAACTTGTCTTCCTTCTGCCAGTTCCAGATGGACATCACGTGCTCGTTCGCATCGTCCACCACCATGAGGTGTAGGCCTCCGTTCTGCACGCGTGCAGGGGTCAAATAATCAGAATATTTACACTGCAGGAGGAATCCGATGAGCTATAAAGCTCCTTTTCACTGATGTCCAGTCGGGGTGAGTCAGAACGTCACAACAAACAAACGATACAAAAAACGCGATAAGAAAGGTAAACATCGTTTTTGAAAAATATGCAACTAAAACTAAACTATATTTGACCAGGTAAAGACCACGGAGGTATTAACTTAACTTTCATAAGCGATCTGCCCACAAGTGAAAGCTCAACAAATTGTCATCTCGTGGAATTTTATCGCTGTAAAATCTAAATGCAGGGGTCAAAGGTCATATGGGGGCGCAGAGGGGGGGGGGGGTGCCGTGCACACAAGTGAGCAGACGGCATCCACCGTTGTTGTCCTATGGACAGTCTTGCGGAATGTCCATCACTCAGGGCTGTAAACGGGAGATGAGCACTGACCCTCAGTGCTCAATCGAGCAGGAAATCACTTTGACTCCGGACTAATCAGCATTACTCAACACCTGCTCATTCCTACATCACGCCGTCCTCCACGCATGGCCTCACATCCACCGAGATGACAAATGACAACGTCAGTGCCGAGACCGAGGATAACAGGCTGAGAAACCACGAACTGGGGTCACCACGCATGGCCTAAGATCCACAATTGCTCACTCCGACATACGCATGCTCGCTCACTTTGAAGCGCGTGTACGCACACTCAATACGACGCGCGTGTACGCAGTCAGTCGCTCACTCCCACACGCGTGTACACACACTCGGGCGCACGTATACACAAACTCGCTCGCTCACTTCAACATGCGTGTACGCACCGCCTTGGAGAAGGAGAGGCAGTTGACGGAGCGCACGAAGGAGCCGGTGCCGATGACGTGCAGCGAGTTGAGCGTCACCGAGTCCCAGATCCGCACGTTGGGCGCGAAAGGCTACGCGGGGGCGCACACACACGAAATGCGCACACACACGCCCGTACTAAGGCAAAGAGCCCCCGTGTAGCCTTAACAGACTGCTGGGCCAAGTGCCGTTTGGAGGCACCTATAAAAGGCCGTCACAGCACACGAAGGGGGTGTTGTGGTCAGCAGAACCCACAGCCACCTTTGTCTTTCTCGTGCTGATGTTTACCACCGCACCGGGTACTCATTTAAGGCTGAGTCGACCGTAGGGAGGACCAGGTCAGATGTCGGTCACTTCTGTTGGCCGCGAGCAGGAATTGAACTTACCGGGTTCGTAGTGAAGTGCGCCAACCAATACACGACCGTTCCACACACGTGCACATATCTGTACATTCACCCACACACACGCACACCCTCACCTTGCCCTCCTTGGTAACACCAGCCATCTGGCCTGTCGCCACGGTGACCTTGTCAGGGTGTATTGCGATACTGCAGGGAAAAAAGCAATATTAAAACATGCTCTTCATCATTATCATCATCAGTGCAACCATCGCCACAATATAACCATCATAATCACCATCATAACTTCTACCACCAACCCATCACTCCCACCACCAATTACCATAATTTCCTAACCATTATGACAACTGCCACCACCACACGATCATTATCACAATCATCAGCACCACCTCATCACAAAGGCACCATCATCATCACTATCATCATAAACAAGGCTCATTGCTCATGGAATATTTTGCGGGGGTCCCCCAAACCCGCAAATTCCTGGACCCAGCACTGAGAAATATATTTTATGGAGCTCAGCCCGGCACAGCTCCAGCTCAAATTAGGCCCTGATCCTAACCTTCATTATCACACCATCATTATCACCACTATCATCAATAGCACACACCATTTGCTACTAAGTTGCGGTGATGTCACCATGGCACCTGTGCCAGGGCCAGGTGCACTTTGAGGCCAAGCGAAGAGTCGAAGGCTCGCTCACAGTGTCAAGCGGCAGACCCAGGTGCCATGGGTTGACTGACATGACTGGCAGATGCACCAGCTGTGCCCCCGACTGTGCCAACCACCACCATCACCGCCATCACCAGCATCACCGCGGTGGTGCTCACCACTTGACGTCGGTGTTGTGGCCGAGGTAGTGGCGCTGGGTGCCCTCCTGCACGTTGTAGAGCACCACGACAGACGCCACGAAGTAAACCATCTCCCCCGTGGGCAGCAGGTGAATGTTGCAGCGGCAGTCCTGCCCGCGGTAGCCGTATCTGAGGTCGGGCGTCGCTGTCAAGGGGTCATTCGCTGTCGTCGAGAACCCTGCAACTGCCGCTGGGGGGGGGGGGGGGGGGGGGGGCCTCCGGATGTTTGCGATGAGATGCGGCGCAAGGCGCATTTAAGCAAGCGCCACAGCGATGCAAAGATGATTAATATGAGAGGGTGGCACAGTGGTCATAGGTGTGCTTCACAGCAAAAAGGGCCTGGGTTCAATTCCCGAACCGGGCACCTGTGTGGAGTTTGTATGTCGTCCCCCTGTTCTCCACGGGTTTCCTCCGAGTTCTCCCATAGCTAAATTAAAGCACGCGATGTTAACTGATGTTGGCCAAATATCCCGATGCCCTAAAACGACCTGCCAATTACTCAATGGGGACTACACAAAGCAACATCTCCCCCTCCTGCGAAAACTTGGCAGGACCCGGCTGACAAAAGGGTCTTGAGACTCGGACTTGCCTGGGTAAACAAATGTAATAACAACATAAAATAACCATGAGCGTAGTTCTGGGGAACTTAAATAACAGAGTAGATTTCATGAAAATGTCTCCTTCACATATCTGTTTCCTAATGCAAAAAATAAAAACGCATATCTCACACAACCCATCAGCACCATGCCATGGCAGCGAGCCTGACCCTGCTGATGGGACAATGCGTGTCAAAACCGGTTTACAATTTGCTTTACTCAATAAATGCTGCTGAACTTACACGCTCCCAGGCTACGTGGCCAACGGGTTATGGGAGACACTTTTTTTACTTACATGTCGCTACAAATACGTGAAGGCGACGTGCCGTTTACCCCTCTATTATTGTACGAACAACACGAGGTGAGAGGATACACCCACTCGAGCTTGAGCTTGTCTGGAGGCAGCGCCACCTTCTGGCTCAGGCTGTAATCGTCCTTGAGGTGCGAGGGCAGGTACATGGTGACGGGGCGGCCACGCACAAAACATCTTCACGTAGCCCTCCTCTGCGGACAGCGGGCGGGTGGCGCGGGTGACCCCCACCGCACGGGCAAGCGGGTGGAGTGAGCGAGGGTGAGTGGGAAGATGGGGGTGGCATTGAGTGGTGAGGGGGGTGGATGAGCGGTTGGATGAACGATGTAGTGTATGGGTGGATGAGTGGAAAAGGGAGTGGGTGGGTGGGTGGGTGGGTGGATAGGTGAGCGGGTGGTTGAGGGAGGGAGGGGGTGGTTGACGGAATAGATGGTTGATTGAGTGGATAAGTGGGTTAATGAGTGGTTTGATAAAACGAATGGCGGTGGAGGTTGGTAGATGAGTGAGTGAGGGTGGGAGAGTGAGCACAGGTGTTTGTTGTGAGGTGCGGAAAAAGCAGATAATCAAAACCACGCTGGAGGCAGTGGCCAGATGCTGAGTGGGTTCACGATGGCCGTGTCAGAGCAAGAAGCCGGCACCGCTGTGGTCTTTGGTTAGAATCCAGGATTCAGCCGCTCATGATTCAAATAGGTTCTCAAGAGGTAAAAAGATCATTTTAGCCGGGTGACCAATGACTACACAAAAACCCCACTGTATAAAATTAGTTTTTTTTACTTAATTTGGCTAAATTCCATCACTGCGAGAGATCCGAATTGGAATCTTCGTTTAATGACGGTGCACCGACAGCATCGTCGGGACAATTATTGTGTAACCACAACGGGAAGTGCCTGCCCTTTCCCTGGGCCAGGCCATGGGTCCGTTAAGAAGTCTCCCTCCCGTTCCCAGTGTCCACGGGGGAGAGCGAGACAAGGAGACACAGAGTGTCGCGAGTGTAAGGCGTCAGCGAGTGAGTCTCAGGCGCAGGCACCGACCCCCTGGCACCCCCGTCCACCACAGGCAATGCCACACAATCATCGTCGCCGACAATGATCGGTGGCGAAATCAGCAGCCCCGGCCGGGGAGCGAGGTCTCCGCGCCGCCACCATCACAAGCGCGGGGGTGGGGAGGAAGCATTTCTCACACGCCCGCCCTCGTGTGGCAAAAGACATCGAAACGCACCACGAGCGAAGTTTGTTTTGTTAAAAGACGGGGGGAAAAAAACGAGCGGCCCTCATCTTGTGGATACAAAGCGACACTATGTCGATTGACATGGCGTTCAAATGCGAGCGCATCGCGGAGACGCGGCGCAGGAACACGGGCCATATTTATCGTACCGAGAGTGATTGAGGCCGTTGGTTATAGGCCAAGGGAAAGAAATGAAGGGCTTGAGCCTGAACAGCGAGTCGAGGTGTGTAGCTACAAGATAAGAGCCGTTTGGGTTAAGATTTGCTTCTTGATCGAACAGAAGCGTTTAGCAGCTGGGACACCGGCATGCAGCAGCGGCAGCAGTGGTAGCGGCAGCAGCAGCGACACAGCCACAGGGAACAAGCGCAGCCACCACCACCAACAGCCAGAGCGGAGTGTAACACAGCCGCACCAGCGACACGCTGGGGAGTTATGTCGCACGGCCACCAACACACAGGAAGCGACGTCGCACCGCCACCAACACACAGGAAGTGACGTCGCACCGCCAGCAACACACAGGAAGTGACGTCGCACCGCCAGCAACACGGTGCTGTCACGCCACCACCAACGCAGGAAGTGACCTCAGCCCACCGCCAACACACACGATATGATATCATGCAGCGGCACACAGGAGCAGAGTGACCGGAGTAGTGAGCGAGGAGGATAGGAGGTGGAGAACGGTGGGGGGGGAGGGGGGCTGCAGAGCAAGCTGGCACCATGTGGGGTGAGGCTCACCTGGTGAGTACGTGACGCGACGCTTGTCTGTCGCACAGACACCCACACCGACACAACCATTTAAACATCAACTCGCAGCCATCACAGCACCAATCCAATCAATTACTGGCAAAACGACAATCGCAGCATAACGATGAACGCGCGTGCGCACGGTCGAGGCAGATGGAGTTATCTGGCGCCCAGCCTCACCCCCGGAAGTGCGATCACGAGCGTTGCCACGTTGTGACGATACCACGATTCGTCGTACGATATATAAGATCCACAACGATCGTTATCATCAGTTTTGCTAAATATAAAATCCTGATCATTTCTATTATTTTATTCCCTGACAAAATTACGTCTGAAATAACAAACTCTAAAATTAAAGCTGCCAACGAACAGATGTTATACGTTAAATTGAGTGCTCTGCAGAATGTTCTGCGGAGCAAGTAATGGCATGATTATATGACCTCATCATTGACATCATAGATTTAATATTTGGAAATGCAACAGTTTTTGCATAATGGCCAGCATGTGCATTTTACGCATAACATTGCATAACTCAGTGCAGGCAAAGGCAGAGTGACCTGCAGTTGAAGAAGAAGTAAATATTTGTTCCCATGAGCAGTTACAACAAATGTGAGAACCACAAACTATGGGGAAGCTGACATCACGATAATCACCATCATGGACCGTCATTTCGCGTCGTGAATAATTACACAGCGGCAACGCTAGTGATCGCACGTGCGTGTGTGCACGTGCGTCTGTGTGCATGCACGTGAGTGTGTGTATCTTTGTGGAGAGCTCACCTGAGCAATACTCGGGCTTGGGTTTGCTACTCGGAGAGAAGAGGGAGCGAGGGCAGAAGGGATGGGGGGTGGGAGGTGAGTGAAAATTCGAGGGCTCAACTCCGCTCCAGCGCAGGACTTGTGCGAGTGGTGCGAGTCGTGTGCATGGTCTGTGTGGTCTGAGTGGTGGAGGCATGATGCGAGTAATGTGTGCAGTGCGTGCGGTGCACGTGGCGTGTGCAGTGCGAGCGGCGCGTGCAGTGGGTGCAGCGTGTGTGGCGATCGCGTGGTGAGCGTGTGGTGAGCGTGTGGAGTGCGGTGAACGTGTGGTGAGCGTGTGGAGTGTGATGAACGTGAGGTGAGCGTTTGGCGAGCGTGCGGAGGGGGAACTCACTCGAGCTGCTTGCGCTTGCTTGCGCTGTTCTCCGTGACGGACCGCGAGCGGTTGAGCCGCGCCTCCCTGCGCAGGGTGCAGTTCTCCGTGCTGCTCACGGCACAGGAGCAAGCCACGGTGATTCCCAGCCAGCAGTGGAGAGATCACGATGATGACGATGATGATGATACATAAATAAGACACTTTCTTTCAACATTAATTTTAACAATCAACACAAATATGGTCATAAAGCGAGGACCATATGTTTAAATATCTGCACTAGATATGCGGCAGCGAGACACGAACATTCATTATGACCCAGCGAGACACAAAGCTGATCATCACGTTACGAGGACATTGGTGCTCATCTCCCATTTACGGCCCTGAGCCAGTGGTGGGCAATTCCACATTCATATGGCGGGGGTGCGTCTAGCAGTCATAGCAGAGCCACAGTTGACTTCCTCACAAAGCGGTACTGGTTTTATCGACCCCGGGGGGAGGGTTGATTGGCTGAGTCAACCATCCACCAACCAGGGTTTGAACTCGCGACCTTCCGCTAGCAAGCCGCTCGCTCTACTGCTGCGCCACCCGGCCGGTTGCACACAGCACAGACGCATGTAGACGCAGCAGCAGCGACAGCAACAGCAGCAGCACTGCAGACTGCTCCTACAATTACACATTGGTGGTTCATGATGCTGCACTCCGAGGTGTGGGTTGATCGCAATGGTGTGGTCGCCATGTTGTGGCGCAGTTGGCATGGTGTGGTGTGGTGGGAGTGGTGTAGCAGGGTGGGAGTGGTGGTGGTTGCCATGGTGTGGTTCAAGTGTGCGGCATAGTTGGCATGGTGTGGTGTAGTTGGCATGGTGTGATGTGCTGGGAGTGGCGGTGTAGCAGGGTGGGAGTGGTGGTGGTTGCCATGGTGTGGTTCAAGTGTGCGGCGTAGTTGGCATGGTGTGGTGTAGTTGGCATGGTGTGGTCTAATGCGAGTGGTGCGATTGCCATGGTGTGGTTACCAGTGTATGGCGTAGTTGACACGATGTGGTGTATTTGAAATGGTGTGGTTGCCCAGGTGTGATTTCACTGGGGCGATTGCCATGGTGTGCTCGGGGTGGTTTGGTTGAATTGGTGCGGTGGGCGTCTTGTGGTTGAAACTCACGGTCTGGGTGAGGGGGTGCTGAGGGGGGCGTATCCCGAATTCGGTTTGCGGGGGGTCAGGGGGGGCCCGTCGCTTAGCAGGCTCGAGCGCGACGGGTGGGAGGACAGAGACGGGCGACCTGGGGACACACGCAGAAGTGCAAAGACTAAGATCCCCCATATAGCCTTGAACAGACTGTCAGGTCAAGTGCTGTTAGCGAGCACCTACGAAGGCCAGCACGGCGCACAAGGGGGTCGGTGGCCAGCATCACGCCCGACCGCCTTTGCCTCCCTAATGGCCCATGGCCAGTTCAGACAATTGTCACTGTGTTGACCATGAGCGGGAATCAAACTCAGGCCGTAGGGTTCGTAGAGCAGCGCGCGCTTACCGCTACACTACCGCTCCCCATGGAGGCAGTGAGACAAACAGACACGCGGGGATACGCAGAGAAACATGGAGACGTTGAGACAGAAAGGAGACAAGTGGAGACACACGGGGACACCACACACGCAGACAAACGGAGACAGTGAGACATGCAGAGACACACAAAGACACGAGTGGACGGAACGTGTACGGACTGTCCACACGCACGCAAGGACGGCGTGTGGAGGCGGCAGCAAGGAGACAGGTTGATAGTAACCTAGCAACAGGATGGGTCCAAGGGGGTTCCAAATGGCCATGTCAGAGACGGATGACGGCACTGCTGAGATCCAGGGTTTGAATCCAGCTTTCAGCTGCTTGCGGTGAAAGCAGGTTCTTGAGACCAAGGAGTCGATGGTCGGACGCCAATGTCGCTGCACAGATTCATTTAGTTTATTTATTTAATTTGGCTCATTCCCAGCTCTTAAGGACCACACATTGACTTCACTGACGCACGACAAACAGGGAATGTGAAAGGCAAAGCTGCTTGCGCGAGTTAAATAGGCCTATTGAGAGAGATTGTGTGAAAGGTTGTGTAGTCTCACCGCCGCTCGTGTGTGAGAGGGAGTGAGCGAGTGAACGAGTGAGCGAGTGAGCGAGCGGGCGGGCAGCATCTCTCACCATGACACGCGCTGAGTGAGAGGGAGCCTGAGTGAGCGACTTTGTGAGACTTGAGCGAGTGATCGAGCGATAGAGCGTGCGAGCGAGCGATAGAGCGTGCGGCGTCTCTCACTGCCGCGCGTGGGTGTGTTGGTGCCGGGCTGCTGTTGCTGCTGCTGCTCCTCGGCGGCCGACAGCCTCCGGATGACGTCGGCGAGCGCCGCCTTGAGCACCGTGATCTCGTCGTCCTGGGCGCGCGCCCGCCGCTCAGCGCCGCCAGCCGGTGCAGGGCATTCGGCACCGCCCGCCCCGCCGTGCTGCTGCTGATGCTGGTGGTGGTGGTGCAGCGGGTGGTAGTCGCTCACCGAGCCCAGGCTTAACGAGGCCGTGGTCTCGGCGAGCGAGACGGAGCGCTGGGCCCCGCCGCCGGTGGGGCCGGCCCCGTCACCGTCGGTGCTGTTGGCCATGTCGCCGGTGCCGTCGGTGCCGAGGAAGCGATTGCCGAGGGCGACGAGGTCCGGGTCTCCGTCGCCGGGGGCGTCGGCGCCGTCGCTCTCCGTCAGCACGCAGCTCCCGTCCTCGCCTGCGCCACGGGGGACGGAGGACACACACGGACACAAGACATGGACAGATACACAAACACACATGCATTGAGACACGTGACACACATGCATAGAGACACATGACACACACAGAAAAGACAAAATACACACACACAAAGACATACGGACCATACACAGATACACACGGGCATAGACACAGGCACACGCCCATGGACACGAAGACAGACGCGGACATATGCACACACGGACACAGACATGAGGATGGAGGAGCAGACATGGGCAGACACACACACACACACACCGAGTACGGCGCACTCGGGACACAGATTAGTCCGCTGGCTCCACAGGACAAAGCGACTGCGCACACACGATTAGCGCGGGCGACGGCGCACGTCGCCGCGTCGCAAGCAAGCTCCCGAGCCGCCACAGCATCCTCCCCACCACTACCACCATCACCCACAACCAACACCATCAGCAGCGGTAGCAGCAGCATCTTCACCATCAGCATCCTCATCACCACCATCATCGGCAACAGCATCTTCATCAGCAGCAGGTGCAACGTCCTCATCACCGCCATCATCACGATCAACAGCAGCAACGGCACCTTCAACAGCATCAACAGCAAGTGCAGCATCCTCATTGTCACCACAACCACCACCAGCAGCAGCTTCACGGTTGTGACCGTGGCGGTGCAGACGGAGAGACTCGGAGGCAAATGGAGGCGGACACGGAGAGAGCTTGCGCAGCGCGTGCACGCACACACAGAGACACAGCCTCCATCTCCCCACTCACCCCCAGCGACAATGGCTTGACCCTTCCCTTTGTTCCACGAAAATCCCCAAAAAAACCCCAACGGGCGGCCGTGAGCAGTCGCCGCCGCTAATTGTGGCGAGCGAGCGGCGTCGGCGCCGCTGCGGGCAGCGCGCTGCGGCGAGCGAGGCGGCCTCCTGCCTTCGTCACGACGACGGGAGCGAGGAGGACGAGGAGGGTGGCAGGGACCCGAGTCGTGCAGCGCCGCTCAAAGCTGTCTTTGTTGCGTGGGGGGAGTGGTCGGTCGGAGGAGGAGGGAGAGTGTGTGGGGGCGAGTGGGTGGGTAGCGGCGTAGGAAGGCAGCCATCCATGCCATTCCCCGATTCATTTTATTTCATTTAATTGACGATGGGAGCTGAAAGAGCAGCCACCGACACATTTGTGCGTGTGTGTGTGTGTGAATCAATGGGACTGTGTCACCAATTGCATCCGAGAGTGGTATTGAACGGGTTATGAATTGTGGGCGCGTAACGTGGGCGTTGTGTGTCGGGGAGCACCTATGAATGCCGGTACGGCGCACAAGGGGGTGGTGTGGCCACCACCACCACGTCCGGCAACCTTTGTCTCCTCAGTGTTGGTATTTTACACACCAACGCAGGCGAGTCGACCCTCATGGCCGAGTCGACCGAAGGGAGGTTTTGAGATCACTCGCCACTTACGCTAGCCGTGGCCGGGAATCAAACCCTGGTCGATGGGTTTGCAGCGCAGCGCAGGAACCACATCAAGAGGATTCCTGACCCCAGTTGCTCACAATCATCAAGGGCTGTCATGATGGCGTGCAGGTCTGGATAAAGCTGTGCCGGCCGGGAGTCACATCCATTTCCTGTTCACCGTGGAGTGCGACAGGGATGTCATCTGGCCCCTACACGATTTAAACATCTTATTTAACCACACAGTTCACAGAAGCTTCAATGACTCTTGCATCCATCTGGGAGAGATACAATCGGAGGCGGATGGATTTCCAGGTGAGGTCTAGGGACGGCACCTTACTCGTCAGCCATGCTACGTACGCCGATGATCTGGTCATTACGGCTCACTCCGAGAAAATGCAAAGAATTGGAGATTGGACTGCTGAACCTGGAGCTGCCACTTAAAGAGTGGGGGCCTTACCATTAGCCCAACGAAATCAAAAGCACCTGCGTGGGTATTGTATGTCATAAATCACTACTACCCCTTCAACTACCGTGAGTAATGGGGTGGTTGTAAAGAGGGTGGAGGAGTTCCCATACCTGGGCCGTGTGCTCATTAACAGCTTCAGTTTGGCAGCAGAGATCTCGCTGGAAGGCAGTCGAGTGGCATATCTTTTCATCGGTTGCACAACACTATGTGGAAAGCTGCCTGATCTATTATTGCTCCATACAAAGCCCCAGGGTCTTTTTGGCCATAGTTAAGACCTCTCTTATCTACGCTTAGAAACGTGAACGCATTTACAGGAACACCTGCACCAGTTTTTAAACATTCAGGATCACATGCCTAAGGTCCATCCTGGATTTAATGCACACTGGAATGTGAGGAGCTCAAACATCTTAATAGATTGGACGCAGTCCCATTATGAGCTCCTTCGGCAAGCGAGGCTGTGTTGGCTGGGTCATGGCAGCCTGCATGTTCAGACACCGCATGCCCAAGCAGCTTCTCTTTGGCTGGACACAGGGAGCTAACCTGCGCACGGGCTAAGGAGGCGGAAGGCTGATGCGGTAATGGAGGATGTGGAGCCGATTGGACTTTGCCGATGAATGGTACCAACAGTGTCAAGATCGGCCGATGCGGAGTAGGCTCGTCAAGGACACTACTCGGCAGTTGGAGGCAGTCGCCCTCCGACAACAACAGCGGGTGGAGGAGCGAAGCTCGCAACAACGAACTGAGCACCGAGTGACTAAAACTCAGCAAGACGGCACAGTGGGGAGCACAGGTGGTTGCATCTACCAGCCATCTCAATCAACCCATAACACCCGTGTCTATCCCGAGACCTCCTGCCAGCGAGCCTTCCACACTGCATGCGACCTCTGAGTGCACCCTGCCTGGCACAAGTGCTGACGTCACCGCCATTGCTGGTGAATGGCGGGCTGCTGCCGTTGTTGTCTTAGCGAGTGTACGGCCGTGTATGACTTTCGATGTGCGTGCGACGGTGTGAATGAGTGTTTGTGAGCGTCAGCGTGCGTGTGGCCGTGTGCGTGCGTTGGCAGTGCCTGCAAGTGGGTAGGGTGGAGGTGGTGGGGTGGGGGGGCTCCATCGGCCAGAGTCGGGCCAATTGCGGATGTTGATTTCTGAGGTTTTCGTGGGAGGAGGGGAGGGGTGTGAGCGGAGAGGTCTGTGCGGGTGGGTTGGTGGGGGGAGTACAGACGTCTGTGCCTGCACGAGGCTGCCTGTGAACATGCTTTAATTAAAAAACATTCTTCGTACTCCATTTTTTGGCAAATACGGTGCCTACTGCCGGACCCTGCGGTCACGCGCGTGTAATCGCAGCTCGCCCATTTACATCTCGAGGCATGCCCACGAGGCATTGCATTGGGGGGAGGACAAGCTCAGCTGGTCAGCATTTTTTGAAGAAGATATTCTGTTCTTTTTTTTTTCAAATGCGGCTTCCCGAAGCGGGCGAGCGAAGCAGAATAAATTCACGGAGAGGCGCGGGGATGTGCGGCGGCAACCCCACCACCACCACCACCCCGCCACCCCCTACCATGCGTCGCTAAAATACCCCGAGTAAACCGGGTAAATCCGTGCGCCCGATCCCAGCTCAAACCACCAACCCCGGGTCACACGCGCCGCGCGAGCGACAGGCGAACGCACTACAGGCGAACGCCTGACAGGCAAACGCGCGGGGCACGCGTTCGTACCACACGCACGCGTGTCACGAACGTGTGCGTGCTCACATTGCACGCACATGTGCTCCCGCACGTGTGCACTGCACGTGTGCACTGCACTTGTGAGCGCAGGCGCATGTGCAATCCGCACGCACGCCATACACGCCTAGATGCAATCCCGTTCGATTTGTATTCACACAAGCGCCCGCAAATGCGATGTACACATGAACACACGCGCGCACACGTACTTAAGTGCACAGAGGTGTATGATCGCATGCACTTTTTGCACGTGCAGTGTTAAATTCACATGCAATGCACATTCACGCTTATGCTAACGTACGCATGCACACGTGCGCACACACAAACGTGCGCAGGCATGAACGGTTGCGCACGCAGACACCCATGCAGATGCAGTGGAGGTTCTTGGATCCACGCTCGCACACATGCACGCGCACACACACGCCACACACACACAGCACACATGCTGCACACACGCGCGCGCACACATGCATGCACACACGCACGCACGCACACACTCGCGCACAGCACAGTGACCTGCAAACTGCAACAGGACCAGCTATTACACACATTACGGTCGAGATGAGTGCCCTGCTATTCTCAGTAATTCACCCTGCGACTGATGGCCTCAAAATGATCGCAGCAGGAGCAGCAGTGGCAGCATCGATCAGCATCAATAGCTGTATCAGCTGTGGAAGCTATAGCAACAGCATGTATGTATGTATGTATGTTAAACTTCTTCTCCGCACCGTACATGGCCAACTGTGTTAATCGGAGGTGCGGGCGAAGGACAACAAACTAAACACAAAAAGCAGTTCTAAAGAATGAGTTTGCAATCTAGATATGCAAGTGCAGCTCCAGTGGCTTCCAATAGCAGCGCTGCCAACACACACGAACAAGCACACAAAGACAAATGTCCCCCGTCGAGCCTTCGAAAGCTGTTCTCACACACCAAAGACAAAGATCCCCCATGTAGCCTTAAACTGACTATTGGGGCAAGTGCTGCTGCTGAGCATCTATGAGTGCAGGAAAGGTACATGCGGAGGTGGGTAGCCAGAACCACGTCCGGCCGCCTTGTCTCCCCAGTACTGATGTTTACACATCACACCAGGTACTCATTTAAGGATAATTCGACCAAGGGGAGGTACACGATTAGTTAAGATATGCGCCACTGAAATTGGTTGGGAGCGGGAACCGAACTGGGGTCGTCAGATTCCTAGCGCAGCACGCCAACCACTGCGCCACCACTCCCCACACACTCACATACGGGCAAAGATAAAGATCCCCCATATAGCCTTAACAGCCTGTTGGGGCAAGCGCTGTTAGCAAACACACAGGCTCACGCCAGCACGCACTCACTCTCGAACACACATGCTCGCACACGCACTCACCAATGTGTGCTCACCCCTACATTCACCCACACGCTCACCCGTGGACGTTCACCCCCCCCCCCCCATGCTCACCCCAAGAGGGGCCCCACAGGAGACGTAGAAGATCCCAGCTCCGTGCTCCATCTCCCCAGCCACCCCCCACTCACGCCCTGCGGCCTCTCGCAGATTATCCCGACCACCGTGACCCTCTGTCCACCTCCTCTTCCCGCCTCGCTCCCCACTCCCTACCGCTCCCT
>NW_026890834.1:0-41154 GCF_015708825.2 Lethenteron reissneri | reverse complement strand
CGTCCTCAGCAGTCCTCAGCAGGACGGCTGCTTGCGTTGTGGCCGAAACGTCGTGATAATTATTTTATTATGTTTTATTTTTATTATTTTATTACTTCCCATCTACGTGACTTTACCGAAAGCACCAAGAAGATGAATCTCTGCAGTCACGAAAGCTTTAAATCGATACCGAACTATTGTTGAGTGAGTGGCTGGTGTTTGTGTGAATGCTGCACTACCGAACTCTTGTTGAGTGAGCGGCTGGTGTTTGTGTGACCGCTGCACTACCGAACTCTTGTTGAGTGAGCGGCTGGTGTTTGTGTGAATGCTGCACTACCGAACTCTTGTTGAGTGGGCGGCTGGTGTTTGCGTGAACGCTGCACTACCGAACTCTTGTTGAGTGAGCGGCTGGTGTTTGCGTGAATGCTGCACTACCGAACTCTTGTTGAGTGGGCGGCTGGTGTTTGTGTGACCGCTGCACTACCGAACTCTTGTTGAGTGGGCGGCTGGTGTTTGTGTGAACGCTGCACTACCGAACTCTTGTTGAGTGGGCGGCTGGTGTTTGTGTGACCGCTGCACTACCGAACTCTTGTTGACTGGGGCAGCTGGTGTTTGTGTGACCGCTGCACTACCGAACTCTTGTTGAGTGAGCGGCTGGTGTTTGTGTGACCGCTGCACTACCGAACTCTTGTTGAGTGAGCGGCTGGTGTTTGTGTGACCGCTGCACTACCGAACTCTTGTTAAGTGGGCGGCTGCTGTTTGTGTGAACGCTGCAGTACCGAACTCTTGTTGAGTGAGCGGCTGGTGTTTGTGTGAATGCTGCACTACCGAACTCTTGTTGAGTGGGCGGCTGGTGTTTGTGTGAACGCTGCACTACCGAACTCTTGTTGAGAGGGCGACTGGTGTTTGTGTGAATGCTGCACTACCGAACTCTTCTTCTTGGTTCTTTCGGTAAAGTCACGTAGAAGGGAAGTAATAAAATAATAAAAATAAAACATAATAACATAATTCTCACGACGTTTCGGCCACAACGCAAGCAGCCGTCCTCAGCAGTCCTCAGCAGGACGGCTGCTTGCGTTGTGGCCGAAACGTCGTGAGAATTATTTTATTATGTTTTATTTTTATTATTTTATTACTTCCCTTCTACGTGACTTTACCGAAAGCACCAAGAAGATGAATCTCTGCAGTCACGAAAGCTTTAAATCGATACCGATCTATTGTTGAGTGAGTGGCTGGTGTTTGTGTGAATGCTGCACTACCGAACTCTTGTTGAGTGAGCGGCTGGTGTTTGTGTGACCGCTGCACTACCGAACTCTTGTTGAGTGAGCGGCTGGTGTTTGTGTGAATGCTGCACTACCGAACTCTTGTTGAGTGAGCGGCTGGTGTTTGTGTGAACGCTGCACTACCGAACTCTTGTTGAGTGAGCGGCTGGTGTTTGTGTGAATGCTGCACTACCGAACTCTTGTTGAGTGAGCGGCTAGTGTTTGTGTGAACGCTGCAGTACCGAACTCTTGTTGAGTGGGCGGCTGGTGTTTGCGTGAACGCTGCACTACCGAACTCTTGTTGAGTGAGCGGCTGGTGTTTGCGTGAATGCTGCACTACCGAACTCTTGTTGAGTGGGCGGCTGGTGTTTGTGTGACCGCTGCACTACCGAACTCTTGTTGAGTGGGCGGCTGGTGTTTGTGTGAACGCTGCACTACCGAACTCTTGTTGAGAGGGCGACTGGTGTTTGTGTGAATGCTGCACTACCGAACTCTTCTTCTTGGTTCTTTCGGTAAAGTCACGTAGAAGGGAAGTAATAAAATAATAAAAATAAAACATAATAACATAATTCTCACGACGTTTCGGCCACAACGCAAGCAGCCGTCCTCAGCAGTCCTCAGCAGGACGGCTGCTTGCGTTGTGGCCGAAACGTCGTGAGAATTATTTTATTATGTTTTATTTTTATTATTTTATTACTTCCCTTCTACGTGACTTTACCGAAAGCACCAAGAAGATGAATCTCTGCAGTCACGAAAGCTTTAAATCGATACCGAACTATTGTTGAGTGAGTGGCTGGTGTTTGTGTGAATGCTGCACTACCGAACTCTTGTTGAGTGAGCGGCTGGTGTTTGTGTGACCGCTGCACTACCGAACTCTTGTTGAGTGAGCGGCTGGTGTTTGTGTGAATGCTGCACTACCGAACTCTTGTTGAGTGGGCGGCTGGTGTTTGCGTGAACGCTGCACTACCGAACTCTTGTTGAGTGAGCGGCTGGTGTTTGCGTGAATTGTTGTATATGTTGGTTATCAAAATTTGTTATGTTGTATGCGTGCGTGGGTGAAATTATTATGTTGTATATGTGGGTTATGAATATTCAGTGAAAATAATAATAATTAAATGAAATTTGGCCAAATGTGTAATTATCCGGAAATATGTTAATTTATGTAATTACGCACATTTTAATTATGCCAATTCGAGAGGTAATCGTATTAATTATGCGAGTGGGTGTAAT
The DNA here is from genome assembly GCF_015708825.2 of Lethenteron reissneri. Lineage (NCBI taxonomy): Eukaryota > Metazoa > Chordata > Hyperoartia > Petromyzontiformes > Petromyzontidae > Lethenteron > Lethenteron reissneri. The sequence continues at coordinate 38,683 of NW_026890834.1, read as the reverse complement.
TATGATAATGCAAGTCGTTATGATAACCAGACCCCGCCTCGGTGATGAGGGTGGGTTATCGATCGGAATAAGGCAATTAATCGTATGCAGTTATGCAGGTGTGGTGTAAGTATGCAAGATTAACTTAGATTAACTCGGCATCGTTGTCTAGGTTCGTCTCATTCTCGCTTTAACATTCCCAGAGTGTGTATTCGTGGTTATATTTTAGGTCCCCGATTCACCCCGTTATCGCTTTAACATTTACTGAGTATGTGTTAGTGTGTTTATTAAGGTCACCAAGTTCAGATCTCAACGCAGAAGCAGATCTTATGCATAGATTTCAGGAAAGAATCACACAACCACTTCTGTATTGATCAATTTATTTCTAATTCAACCTTAACTATGATATAGTATGCGAACTCTCAATCCCGGAACGTCAACACGGCATCAATACAGTATCATCAACGATTGTCTGATTTCACTTTGACAACGGCACATGGATCCCGCATAACGCGATGATTGTTAGTGAGAGAGAGAGTCGTTAAAATATGCAAATACTATGCTAAGAAAACCTTAACGTTAATGAATGATTATACTCAATTTTGTTCACGCAGTACCGCACTCCTTATTGATCATACGCAACCCTTATCACGTTGTTAGCACCTTGGGTCACGGGACAGTTGAATATTCTGTAGAGGATGCGAGTACGTGCGGCGATTATGACTGAAAGATACTTGAAAGATTATACGGCGATAAAAAAAACACAATCAAAAACAGTTATTATTCTTAAAGGCATCAATCTCAACAGATACATCGGCAGGTTATCTGACAACAGAACGGCTCGGAGTAAGGGCCTGCGACGGTGCTCCTTTTCCGAAGATCGTTATCTTATACCAAGTTTACTAATTGGGGACCAGATCACCTGATAAGGATCCGGTGGGCCACCACTCCCCACGTGAGCGTGGCTCGGCGGAAGGAGGTGCCAAGAATCAGTTCGTATTGATGGATCTGTTGGGAATTTATGCGATTAAGAGTACAGCCCACTAAATATTAAAGATAAAAATTACGAATACTCTTATAAACGACGGATGGCCATCACTCGGTCTCGTTGTGATGCCTTCCCAGCCACAGATGGCTTATGGGTTCGAGTGTGTTTGAGTGGTAAGAGTTGTCTTGAATAGTCAGTGTTCGGAGTCGATTCTTTATGTCAAACAGACGCCTGGTGGTCGTGTGGTGAGGGGGCGGTGCGCGTCATACGTATCAGTCGCTCCCCTGTCACCGTGGGGAACTGGTTCGGATGCCCGTTGATACGCTGTCGCAGTTCGGAACCCGGTCGGTAGGTGGCGCCCACAACTCGCTCGCAGCGTGCAGTGGTGGGGTCGTCGTGTGCACGGAGCCTCGTCGCCAAACCGCGACCCTCACCACTCCGGCGGCAGCAGAGACCTCTGACTCGGCAGAGGTTGACCCACGCAGGCCGAGTTGAGCTGTCAAGCGGGTCTTGCCCGCCTGCAGAGGAGATGGGGAGCCGCTTGAGTCGAGCCCCGAGAGCCGGCTTTGGTAAGCCGATCGAACTCGGCTGAGTCCCAGACGAGCTGAAGATGAGTCGAGCCGACCCGCTGGTCGCACTCGCTCCTGAGCCGACCCTCCCGGTCGGGCTCGCTCCTGAGTCGACCCGCTGGTCGCACTCCTGAGTCGACCCGCTGGTCGCACTAATTTCCAATGCTCAGGATCCTTTCCTTTATGCCGAAAAATCCCCCTGGATCCCGCCCACAAGGCGGGGCTTCTTTCGATTTTTGCTGTGTCAGGATCTGTCCGTAGGCAGGTGTGTCCATGTGTGTGTCCGTACGTCCGTATGTCCTTGTGTGCATCACTCACGGTATATTCCGTTGTCACCCTCCCTCCATAAAACCCACGAGCAAACAATCAGATGTTACAAATTGCCTCGAAGTCGTCTCTCTGTCTGGGTGCAATATTATCTCTTGTCTGGCCTTCTTCATGAACCCAAAACACAGACGTTACAAATCGTCTCATAGGCGTCTTTGTTCGTGTTGCACAACCTGGAGGGAGGGGCAACACTCTCTCCGACCCGGCGCACAAAGAAATGGTTAAGAAGTTTTAAGTTAACATTTGTCCCTTACTATTTCACAGTTATGATTCTGTATGTAACCTAAGGTCTGTCGTTTCCCATCGTGGTGCTTGACTCAAGTGGAGGTGTTTCCCCGAGCGTATACACACTCCTATCCCGCGCTGCGGGGATACAAAGACGGCCGGGATCTCCCTTTCTCTCCGACCCTGGGTTTAACATCGTTTTTTTTATTATGTATTTATATTCGACCTGGTGGTGATTCATCCCGTTATCCTGGCTTTTCCATAAGTTTTACTTTTGTCTTTTCATGCATATGCTTATTACTATTAATTTATTTCCGATATCTTAGGTTAAGGGGTAAGTTTCTTGATCCTAGGAATTCGTATTCCTTGGTGTCTGCATGGTTATATAAGCGGAATATAGTTTACGGTGAATAGCGTTAACATTGATGTTATGTACGATATTATGTATTGTGATGTCTTTAACTTAACTTGTTTGTCAGGGCTTTACTGACACGAAGTTGCATTCCATAGCCCCGCAGTCTTTGCCCCACCCTATCTCTGCTCACCGTGGTTGTGGCTGTCCTAGCTGACGCCGTTAACTCAAGGCCTCGTTAATTTCCGTCACTCCTTGTGTGTGAGGGCGGTTGAACCTTGGAGTCAGTTCTGGTTTTTGTCTGCCTGCTTCTTCTTGTGTCCCCTGACCCCGGGAGTTATTATTCTACTTTTATGGCCTGTCGAAGCCCGACTCGCTGTTGCTGGGCTGGTCGTTCCCAGCTTTTTGCTTATGTTTGCAGTTCGCCGTGCTCTTAATTTCCTTCCCTCTTCAACCTTATATCGACTATTCGCTCCTGTCTGGGTGCGATTCAATTTTAACTTAGGAAGGTTCTGATTGTCATATGCTTCGGGTCGAGTTGTATAGAAAGTATTAAAGTATGGAAATAACATTTCATATTGACTTAATGATGGTGATGGTTCAGTAGGCGTAACTTGTGGCCTGGTTTAATTGGAGTGGGTGTGAATACCAATAACTTTAGCCTACCCTGTTGTTAAATTCCGACTTTAACGTTACTTTAATAGCAATACAGAATAATTGAGCTTTTTGTCTTAACTAGGCGAACGCGAACTTCTGGTGACCCCCGCAGCCTTGTTGTTCAGCTGGGTCTGCCTCCTTGAGAGATATACACCACTCTTATTCTTGTCTCACTGTGGCCACCCAACCTTCTGCTCTGGGAGTGTTATTCTTAATTTCAGGTCAAAGGCCCCCTCACGTTCAGACGTGCAGGGTTGTTTAAATCAGCTCCCTCCCCTGTGCACACAGCCTTGAGCTGACCCACTTATTTTCGTTCCCTCAGCTGCAGGAGGACAAGGCGTACTTCTACCTCCCCCCTGTGTGCACGTGTTCTAACTAGCTCGGAATCCCTAAACACACAATCAGTGATGATTCCTGGCTTTCTGTGGTTGTGATTTAGACAAAGGCCCTCTGCTTTCTTCCATTGCCTTTGAGTCGACACTGCCCTATTATTTGCCCATGTGCTGAGGTCATAGAATTCGTTTTGACTTCGGTAATATTAACATTCAGTATTGGATTAGCAAATGGCAATGGTTCATTGATGTAGCTCGCAGCCTGGTCTCCAATTTGAGCGAGCGCGAGGATCGATACTTTAGCCTACTCTGTTGTTGAATTTCGAATTTTGACGTTACTTTAAAACCATGCAGGATGGTTGGGCTTTTTGCCTTAACTATGTCTGGCTGACACTCCCACTGTCTCTGCCGCCTGCACGGGTGACATGTGCCCGTTCATCAGGCCTTATCTTTCCTTGAAGCAAGGTTGCAAATTCTGCCATCCTAGCCCTCCTCCAGTTCATTACTTAACAACACCTGGTGTTTTGCAGTTTGCTGCGCTTTTGGTGTGTTTCATTCATTAAAAAAACAAGTAAAAGATAATATATAAAAATATCATCAAATATTATTAATCTCAATTTTGGAAGAAGGGTTAGTATACAACAGAATGCTGCACTACCGAACTCTTGTTGAGTGGGCGGCTGGTGTTTGTGTGACCGCTGCACTACCGAACTCTTGTTGAGTGGGCGGCTGGTGTTTGTGTGAACGCTGCACTACCGAACTCTTGTTGAGTGGGCGGCTGGTGTTTGTGTGACCGCTGCACTACCGAACTCTTGTTGACTGGGGCAGCTGGTGTTTGTGTGACCGCTGCACTACCGAACTCTTGTTGAGTGAGCGGCTGGTGTTTGTGTGACCGCTGCACTACCGAACTCTTGTTGAGTGAGCGGCTGGTGTTTGTGTGACCGCTGCACTACCGAACTCTTCTACTACTATACTATGGGAACCTCATTTGCCAGTAAAAATATGATAATTGGTTCTTTACCCTTCTATCTGGCAACAAAACTGACACTGAACTCTTCTTCTTGGTTCTTTCGGTAAAGTCACGTAGAAGGGAAGTAATAAAATAATAAAAATAAAACATAATAACATAATTCTCACGACGTTTCGGCCACAACGCAAGCAGCCGTCCTCAGCAGTCCTCAGCAGGACGGCTGCTTGCGTTGTGGCCGAAACGTCGTGAGAATTATTTTATTATGTTTTATTTTTATTATTTTATTACTTCCCTTCTACGTGACTTTACCGAAAGCACCAAGAAGATGAATCTCTGCAGTCACGAAAGCTTTAAATCGATACCGAACTATTGTTGAGTGAGTGGCTGGTGTTTGTGTGAATGCTGCACTACCGAACTCTTGTTGAGTGAGCGGCTGGTGTTTGTGTGACCGCTGCACTACCGAACTCTTGTTGAGTGAGCGGCTGGTGTTTGTGTGAATGCTGCACTACCGAACTATTGTTGAGTGAGTGGCTGGTGTTTGTGTGAATGCTGCACTACCGAACTCTTGTTGAGTGAGCGGCTGGTGTTTGTGTGACCACTGCACTACCGAACTCTTGTTGAGTGGGCGGCTGGTGTTTGCGTGAACGCTGCACTACCGAACTCTTGTTGAGTGAGCGGCTGGTGTTTGCGTGAATGCTGCACTACCGAACTCTTGTTGAGTGGGCGGCTGGTGTTTGTGTGACCGCTGCACTACCGAACTCTTGTTGAGTGGGCGGCTGGTGTTTGTGTGAACGCTGCACTACCGAACTCTTGTTGAGTGGGCGGCTGGTGTTTGTGTGACCGCTGCACTACCGAACTCTTGTTGACTGGGGCAGCTGGTGTTTGTGTGACCGCTGCACTACCGAACTCTTGTTGAGTGAGCGGCTGGTGTTTGTGTGACCGCTGCACTACCGAACTCTTGTTGAGTGAGCGGCTGGTGTTTGTGTGACCGCTGCACTACCGAACTCTTGTTAAGTGGGCGGCTGCTGTTTGTGTGAACGCTGCAGTACCGAACTCTTTTTGAGTGAGCGGCTGGTGTTTGTGTGAATGCTGCACTACCGAACTCTTGTTGAGTGGGCGGCTGGTGTTTGTGTGAACGCTGCACTACCGAACTCTTGTTGAGTGGGCGACTGGTGTTTGTGTGAATGCTGCACTACCGAACTCTTCTTCTTGGTTCTTTCGGTAAAGTCACGTAGAAGGGAAGTAATAAAATAATAAAAATAAAACATAATAACATAATTCTCACGACGTTTCGGCCACAACGCAAGCAGCCGTCCTCAGCAGTCCTCAGCAGGACGGCTGCTTGCGTTGTGGCCGAAACGTCGTGAGAATTATTTTATTATGTTTTATTTTTATTATTTTATTACTTCCCTTCTACGTGACTTTACCGAAAGCACCAAGAAGATGAATCTCTGCAGTCACGAAAGCTTTAAATCGATACCGAACTATTGTTGAGTGAGTGGCTGGTGTTTGTGTGAATGCTGCACTACCGAACTCTTGTTGAGTGAGCGGCTGGTGTTTGTGTGACCGCTGCACTACCGAACTCTTGTTGAGTGAGCGGCTGGTGTTTGTGTGAATGCTGCACTACCGAACTCTTGTTGAGTGAGCGGCTGGTGTTTGTGTGAACGCTGCACTACCGAACTCTTGTTGAGTGAGCGGCTGGTGTTTGTGTGAATGCTGCACTACCGAACTCTTGTTGAGTGAGCGGCTAGTGTTTGTGTGAACGCTGCAGTACCGAACTCTTGTTGAGTGGGCGGCTGGTGTTTGCGTGAACGCTGCACTACCGAACTCTTGTTGAGTGAGCGGCTGGTGTTTGCGTGAATGCTGCACTACCGAACTCTTGTTGAGTGGGCGGCTGGTGTTTGTGTGACCGCTGCACTACCGAACTCTTGTTGAGTGAGCGGCTGGTGTTTGTGTGACCGCTGCACTACCGAACTCTTGTTGAGTGAGCGGCTGGTGTTTGTGTGACCGCTGCACTACCGAACTCTTGTTGAGTGAGCGGCTGCTGTTTGTGTGAACGCTGCAGTACCGAACTCCTGTTGAGTGAGCGGCTGGTGTTTGCGTGAATGCTGCACTACCGAACTCTTGTTGAGTGGGCGGCTGGTGTTTGTGTGACCGCTGCACTACCGAACTCTTGTTGAGTGGGCGGCTGGTGTTTGTGTGAACGCTGCACTACCCAACTCTTGTTGAGTGGGCGGCTGGTGTTTGTGTGACCGCTGCACTACCGAACTCTTGTTGACTGGGGCAGCTGGTGTTTGTGTGACCGCTGCACTACCGAACTCTTGTTGAGTGAGCGGCTGGTGTTTGTGTGACCGCTGCACTACCGAACTCTTGTTGAGTGAGCGGCTGGTGTTTGTGTGACCGCTGCACTACCGAACTCTTGTTGAGTGGGCGGCTGGTGTTTGTGTGAACGCTGCACTACCGAACTCTTGTTGAGTGAGCGGCTGGTGTTTGTGTGAATACTGCACTACCGAACTCTTGTTAAGTGGGCGGCTGCTGTTTGTGTGAACGCTGCAGTACCGAACTCTTGTTGAGTGAGCGGCTGGTGTTTGTGTGAATGCTGCACTACCGAACTCTTGTTGAGTGGGCGGCTGGTGTTTGTGTGAACGCTGCACTACCGAACTCTTGTTGAGAGGGCGACTGGTGTTTGTGTGAATGCTGCACTACCGAACTCTTCTTCTTGGTTCTTTCGGTAAAGTCACGTAGAAGGGAAGTAATAAAATAATGAAAATAAAACATAATAACATAATTCTCACGACGTTTCGGCCACAACGCAAGCAGCCGTCCTCAGCAGTCCTCAGCAGGACGGCTGCTTGCGTTGTGGCCGAAACGTCGTGAGAATTATTTTATTATGTTTTATTTTTATTATTTTATTACTTCCCTTCTACGTGACTTTACCGAAAGCACCAAGAAGATGAATCTCTGCAGTCACGAAAGCTTTAAATCGATACCGAACTATTGTTGAGTGAGTGGCTGGTGTTTGTGTGAATGCTGCACTACCGAACTCTTGTTGAGTGAGCGGCTGGTGTTTGTGTGACCGCTGCACTACCGAACTCTTGTTGAGTGAGCGGCTGGTGTTTGTGTGAATGCTGCACTACCGAACTCTTGTTGAGTGGGCGGCTGGTGTTTGTGTGAACGCTGCACTACCGAACTCTTGTTGAGTGAGCGGCTGGTGTTTGTGTGAATGCTGCACTACCGAACTCTTGTTGAGTGAGCGGCTAGTGTTTGTGTGAACGCTGCACTACCGAACTCTTGTTGACTGGGGCAGCTGGTGTTTGTGTGACCGCTGCACTACCGAACTCTTGTTGAGTGAGCGGCTGGTGTTTGTGTGACCGCTGCACTACCGAACTCTTGTTGAGTGAGCGGCTGGTGTTTGTGTGACCGCTGCACTACCGAACTCTTGTTGAGTGGGCGGCTGGTGTTTGTGTGAACGCTGCACTACCGAACTCTTGTTGAGAGGGCGACTGGTGTTTGTGTGAATGCTGCACTACCGAACTCTTCTTCTTGGTTCTTTCGGTAAAGTCACGTAGAAGGGAAGTAATAAAATAATAAAAATAAAACATAATAACATAATTCTCACGACGTTTCGGCCACAACGCAAGCAGCCGTCCTCAGCAGTCCTCAACAGGACGGCTGCTTGCGTTGTGGCCGAAACGTCGTGAGAATTATTTTATTATGTTTTATTTTTATTATTTTATTACTTCCCTTCTACGTGACTTTACCGAAAGCACCAAGAAGATGAATCTCTGCAGTCACGAAAGCTTTAAATCGATACCGAACTATTGTTGAGTGAGTGGCTGGTGTTTGTGTGACCGCTGCACTACCGAACTCTTGTTGAGTGAGCGGCTGGTGTTTGTGTGACCGCTGCACTACCGAACTCTTGTTGAGTGAGCGGCTGGTGTTTGTGTGACCGCTGCACTACCGAACTCTTGTTAAGTGGGCGGCTGCTGTTTGTGTGAACGCTGCAGTACCGAACTCTTGTTGAGTGAGCGGCTGGTGTTTGTGTGAATGCTGCACTACCGAACTCTTGTTGAGTGGGCGGCTGGTGTTTGTGTGAACGCTGCACTACCGAACTCTTGTTGAGAGGGCGACTGGTGTTTGTGTGAATGCTGCACTACCGAACTCTTCTTCTTGGTTCTTTCGGTAAAGTCACGTAGAAGGGAAGTAATAAAATAATAAAAATAAAACATAATAACATAATTCTCACGACGTTTCGGCCACAACGCAAGCAGCCGTCCTCAGCAGTCCTCAGCAGGACGGCTGCTTGCGTTGTGGCCGAAACGTCGTGAGAATTATTTTATTATGTTTTATTTTTATTATTTTATTACTTCCCTTCTACGTGACTTTACCGAAAGCACCAAGAAGATGAATCTCTGCAGTCACGAAAGCTTTAAATCGATACCGAACTATTGTTGAGTGAGTGGCTGGTGTTTGTGTGAATGCTGCACTACCGAACTCTTGTTGAGTGAGCGGCTGGTGTTTGTGTGACCGCTGCACTACCGAACTCTTGTTGAGTGAGCGGCTGGTGTTTGTGTGAATGCTGCACTACCGAACTCTTGTTGAGTGAGCGGCTGGTGTTTGTGTGAACGCTGTACTACCGAACTCTTGTTGAGTGAGCGGCTGGTGTTTGTGTGAATGCTGCACTACCGAAATCTTGTTGAGTGAGCGGCTAGTGTTTGTGTGAACGCTGCAGTACCGAACTCTTGTTGAGTGGGCGGCTGGTGTTTGCGTGAACGCTGCACTACCGAACTCTTGTTGAGTGAGCGGCTGGTGTTTGCGTGAATGCTGCACTACCGAACTCTTGTTGAGTGGGCGGCTGGTGTTTGTGTGACCGCTGCACTACCGAACTCTTGTTGAGTGGGCGGCTGGTGTTTGTGTGAACGCTGCACTACCGAACTCTTGTTGAGTGGGCGGCTGGTGTTTGTGTGACCGCTGCACTACCGAACTCTTGTTGACTGGGGCAGCTGGTGTTTGTGTGACCGCTGCACTACCGAACTCTTGTTGAGTGAGCGGCTGGTGTTTGTGTGACCGCTGCACTACCGAACTCTTGTTGAGTGAGCGGCTGGTGTTTGTGTGACCGCTGCACTACCGAACTCTTCTACTACTATACTATGGGAACCTCATTTGCCAGTAAAAATATGATAATTGGTTCTTTACCCTTCTATCTGGCAACAAAACTGACACTGAACTCTTCTTCTTGGTTCTTTCGGTAAAGTCACGTAGAAGGGAAGTAATAAAATAATAAAAATAAAACATAATAACATAATTCTCACGACGTTTCGGCCACAACGCAAGCAGCCGTCCTCAGCAGTCCTCAGCAGGACGGCTGCTTGCGTTGTGGCCGAAACGTCGTGAGAATTATTTTATTATGTTTTATTTTTATTATTTTATTACTTCCCTTCTACGTGACTTTACCGAAAGCACCAAGAAGATGAATCTCTGCAGTCACGAAAGCTTTAAATCGATACCGAACTATTGTTGAGTGAGTGGCTGGTGTTTGTGTGAATGCTGCACTACCGAACTCTTGTTGAGTGAGCGGCTGGTGTTTGTGTGACCGCTGCACTACCGAACTCTTGTTGAGTGAGCGGCTGGTGTTTGTGTGAATGCTGCACTACCGAACTATTGTTGAGTGAGTGGCTGGTGTTTGTGTGAATGCTGCACTACCGAACTCTTGTTGAGTGAGCGGCTGGTGTTTGTGTGACCGCTGCACTACCGAACTCTTGTTGAGTGGGCGGCTGGTGTTTGCGTGAACGCTGCACTACCGAACTCTTGTTGAGTGAGCGGCTGGTGTTTGCGTGAATGCTGCACTACCGAACTCTTGTTGAGTGGGCGGCTGGTGTTTGTGTGACCGCTGCACTACCGAACTCTTGTTGAGTGGGCGGCTGGTGTTTGTGTGAACGCTGCACTACCGAACTCTTGTTGAGTGGGCGGCTGGTGTTTGTGTGACCGCTGCACTACCGAACTCTTGTTGACTGGGGCAGCTGGTGTTTGTGTGACCGCTGCACTACCGAACTCTTGTTGAGTGAGCGGCTGGTGTTTGTGTGACCGCTGCACTACCGAACTCTTGTTGAGTGAGCGGCTGGTGTTTGTGTGACCGCTGCACTACCGAACTCTTGTTAAGTGGGCGGCTGCTGTTTGTGTGAACGCTGCAGTACCGAACTCTTTTTGAGTGAGCGGCTGGTGTTTGTGTGAATGCTGCACTACCGAACTCTTGTTGAGTGGGCGGCTGGTGTTTGTGTGAACGCTGCACTACCGAACTCTTGTTGAGTGGGCGACTGGTGTTTGTGTGAATGCTGCACTACCGAACTCTTCTTCTTGGTTCTTTCGGTAAAGTCACGTAGAAGGGAAGTAATAAAATAATAAAAATAAAACATAATAACATAATTCTCACGACGTTTCGGCCACAACGCAAGCAGCCGTCCTCAGCAGTCCTCAGCAGGACGGCTGCTTGCGTTGTGGCCGAAACGTCGTGAGAATTATTTTATTATGTTTTATTTTTATTATTTTATTACTTCCCTTCTACGTGACTTTACCGAAAGCACCAAGAAGATGAATCTCTGCAGTCACGAAAGCTTTAAATCGATACCGAACTATTGTTGAGTGAGTGGCTGGTGTTTGTGTGAATGCTGCACTACCGAACTCTTGTTGAGTGAGCGGCTGGTGTTTGTGTGACCGCTGCACTACCGAACTCTTGTTGAGTGAGCGGCTGGTGTTTGTGTGAATGCTGCACTACCGAACTCTTGTTGAGTGAGCGGCTGGTGTTTGTGTGAACGCTGCACTACCGAACTCTTGTTGAGTGAGCGGCTGGTGTTTGTGTGAATGCTGCACTACCGAACTCTTGTTGAGTGAGCGGCTAGTGTTTGTGTGAACGCTGCAGTACCGAACTCTTGTTGAGTGGGCGGCTGGTGTTTGCGTGAACGCTGCACTACCGAACTCTTGTTGAGTGAGCGGCTGGTGTTTGCGTGAATGCTGCACTACCGAACTCTTGTTGAGTGGGCGGCTGGTGTTTGTGTGACCGCTGCACTACCGAACTCTTGTTGAGTGAGCGGCTGGTGTTTGTGTGACCGCTGCACTACCGAACTCTTGTTGAGTGAGCGGCTGGTGTTTGTGTGACCGCTGCACTACCGAACTCTTGTTGAGTGAGCGGCTGCTGTTTGTGTGAACGCTGCAGTACCGAACTCCTGTTGAGTGAGCGGCTGGTGTTTGCGTGAATGCTGCACTACCGAACTCTTGTTGAGTGGGCGGCTGGTGTTTGTGTGACCGCTGCACTACCGAACTCTTGTTGAGTGGGCGGCTGGTGTTTGTGTGAACGCTGCACTACCCAACTCTTGTTGAGTGGGCGGCTGGTGTTTGTGTGACCGCTGCACTACCGAACTCTTGTTGACTGGGGCAGCTGGTGTTTGTGTGACCGCTGCACTACCGAACTCTTGTTGAGTGAGCGGCTGGTGTTTGTGTGACCGCTGCACTACCGAACTCTTGTTGAGTGAGCGGCTGGTGTTTGTGTGACCGCTGCACTACCGAACTCTTGTTGAGTGGGCGGCTGGTGTTTGTGTGAACGCTGCACTACCGAACTCTTGTTGAGTGAGCGGCTGGTGTTTGTGTGAATACTGCACTACCGAACTCTTGTTAAGTGGGCGGCTGCTGTTTGTGTGAACGCTGCAGTACCGAACTCTTGTTGAGTGAGCGGCTGGTGTTTGTGTGAATGCTGCACTACCGAACTCTTGTTGAGTGGGCGGCTGGTGTTTGTGTGAACGCTGCACTACCGAACTCTTGTTGAGAGGGCGACTGGTGTTTGTGTGAATGCTGCACTACCGAACTCTTCTTCTTGGTTCTTTCGGTAAAGTCACGTAGAAGGGAAGTAATAAAATAATGAAAATAAAACATAATAACATAATTCTCACGACGTTTCGGCCACAACGCAAGCAGCCGTCCTCAGCAGTCCTCAGCAGGACGGCTGCTTGCGTTGTGGCCGAAACGTCGTGAGAATTATTTTATTATGTTTTATTTTTATTATTTTATTACTTCCCTTCTACGTGACTTTACCGAAAGCACCAAGAAGATGAATCTCTGCAGTCACGAAAGCTTTAAATCGATACCGAACTATTGTTGAGTGAGTGGCTGGTGTTTGTGTGAATGCTGCACTACCGAACTCTTGTTGAGTGAGCGGCTGGTGTTTGTGTGACCGCTGCACTACCGAACTCTTGTTGAGTGAGCGGCTGGTGTTTGTGTGAATGCTGCACTACCGAACTCTTGTTGAGTGGGCGGCTGGTGTTTGTGTGAACGCTGCACTACCGAACTCTTGTTGAGTGAGCGGCTGGTGTTTGTGTGAATGCTGCACTACCGAACTCTTGTTGAGTGAGCGGCTAGTGTTTGTGTGAACGCTGCACTACCGAACTCTTGTTGACTGGGGCAGCTGGTGTTTGTGTGACCGCTGCACTACCGAACTCTTGTTGAGTGAGCGGCTGGTGTTTGTGTGACCGCTGCACTACCGAACTCTTGTTGAGTGAGCGGCTGGTGTTTGTGTGACCGCTGCACTACCGAACTCTTGTTGAGTGGGCGGCTGGTGTTTGTGTGAACGCTGCACTACCGAACTCTTGTTGAGAGGGCGACTGGTGTTTGTGTGAATGCTGCACTACCGAACTCTTCTTCTTGGTTCTTTCGGTAAAGTCACGTAGAAGGGAAGTAATAAAATAATAAAAATAAAACATAATAACATAATTCTCACGACGTTTCGGCCACAACGCAAGCAGCCGTCCTCAGCAGTCCTCAACAGGACGGCTGCTTGCGTTGTGGCCGAAACGTCGTGAGAATTATTTTATTATGTTTTATTTTTATTATTTTATTACTTCCCTTCTACGTGACTTTACCGAAAGCACCAAGAAGATGAATCTCTGCAGTCACGAAAGCTTTAAATCGATACCGAACTATTGTTGAGTGAGTGGCTGGTGTTTGTGTGACCGCTGCACTACCGAACTCTTGTTGAGTGAGCGGCTGGTGTTTGTGTGACCGCTGCACTACCGAACTCTTGTTGAGTGAGCGGCTGGTGTTTGTGTGACCGCTGCACTACCGAACTCTTGTTAAGTGGGCGGCTGCTGTTTGTGTGAACGCTGCAGTACCGAACTCTTGTTGAGTGAGCGGCTGGTGTTTGTGTGAATGCTGCACTACCGAACTCTTGTTGAGTGGGCGGCTGGTGTTTGTGTGAACGCTGCACTACCGAACTCTTGTTGAGAGGGCGACTGGTGTTTGTGTGAATGCTGCACTACCGAACTCTTCTTCTTGGTTCTTTCGGTAAAGTCACGTAGAAGGGAAGTAATAAAATAATAAAAATAAAACATAATAACATAATTCTCACGACGTTTCGGCCACAACGCAAGCAGCCGTCCTCAGCAGTCCTCAGCAGGACGGCTGCTTGCGTTGTGGCCGAAACGTCGTGAGAATTATTTTATTATGTTTTATTTTTATTATTTTATTACTTCCCTTCTACGTGACTTTACCGAAAGCACCAAGAAGATGAATCTCTGCAGTCACGAAAGCTTTAAATCGATACCGAACTATTGTTGAGTGAGTGGCTGGTGTTTGTGTGAATGCTGCACTACCGAACTCTTGTTGAGTGAGCGGCTGGTGTTTGTGTGACCGCTGCACTACCGAACTCTTGTTGAGTGAGCGGCTGGTGTTTGTGTGAATGCTGCACTACCGAACTCTTGTTGAGTGAGCGGCTGGTGTTTGTGTGAACGCTGTACTACCGAACTCTTGTTGAGTGAGCGGCTGGTGTTTGTGTGAATGCTGCACTACCGAAATCTTGTTGAGTGAGCGGCTAGTGTTTGTGTGAACGCTGCAGTACCGAACTCTTGTTGAGTGGGCGGCTGGTGTTTGCGTGAACGCTGCACTACCGAACTCTTGTTGAGTGAGCGGCTGGTGTTTGCGTGAATGCTGCACTACCGAACTCTTGTTGAGTGGGCGGCTGGTGTTTGTGTGACCGCTGCACTACCGAACTCTTGTTGAGTGGGCGGCTGGTGTTTGTGTGAACGCTGCACTACCGAACTCTTGTTGAGTGGGCGGCTGGTGTTTGTGTGACCGCTGCACTACCGAACTCTTGTTGACTGGGGCAGCTGGTGTTTGTGTGACCGCTGCACTACCGAACTTTTGTTGAGTGAGCGGCTGGTGTTTGTGTGACCGCTGCACTACCGAACTCTTGTTGAGTGAGCGGCTGGTGTTTGTGTGACCGCTGCACTACCGAACTCTTGTTAAGTGGGCGGCTGCTGTTTGTGTGAACGCTGCAGTACCGAACGCTTGTTGAGTGAGCGGCTGGTGTTTGTGTGAATGCTGCACTACCGAACTCTTGTTGAGTGGGCGGCTGGTGTTTGTGTGAACGCTGCACTACCGAACTCTTGTTGAGAGGGCGACTGGTGTTTGTGTGAATGCTGCACTACCGAACTCTTCTTCTTGGTTCTTTCGGTAAAGTCACGTAGAAGGGAAGTAATAAAATAATAAAAATAAAACATAATAACATAATTCTCACGACGTTTCGGCCACAACGCAAGCAGCCGTCCTCAGCAGTCCTCAGCAGGACGGCTGCTTGCGTTGTGGCCGAAACGTCGTGAGAATTATTTTATTATGTTTTATTTTTTATTATTTTATTACTTCCCTTCTACGTGACTTTACCGAAAGCACCAAGAAGATGAATCTCTGCAGTCACGAAAGCTTTAAATCGATACCGAACTATTGTTGAGTGAGTGGCTGGTGTTTGTGTGAATGCTGCACTACCGAACTATTGTTGAGTGAGCGGCTGGTGTTTGTGTGACCGCTGCACTACCGAACTCTTGTTGAGTGAGCGGCTGGTGTTTGTGTGAATGCTGCACTACCGAACTCTTGTTGAGTGGGCGGCTGGTGTTTGCGTGAACGCTGCACTACCGAACTCTTGTTGAGTGAGCGGCTGGTGTTTGCGTGAATGCTGCACTACCGAACTCTTGTTGAGTGGGCGGCTGGTGTTTGTGTGACCGCTGCACTACCGAACTCTTGTTGAGTGGGCGGCTGGTGTTTGTGTGAACGCTGCACTACCGAACTCTTGTTGAGTGGGCGGCTGGTGTTTGTGTGACCGCTGCACTACCGAACTCTTGTTGACTGGGGCAGCTGGTGTTTGTGTGACCGCTGCACTACCGAACTCTTGTTGAGTGAGCGGCTGGTGTTTGTGTGACCGCTGCACTACCGAACTCTTGTTGAGTGAGCGGCTGGTGTTTGTGTGACCGCTGCACTACCGAACTCTTGTTAAGTGGGCGGCTGCTGTTTGTGTGAACGCTGCAGTACCGAACTCTTGTTGAGTGAGCGGCTGGTGTTTGTGTGAATGCTGCACTACCGAACTCTTGTTGAGTGGGCGGCTGGTGTTTGTGTGAACGCTGCACTACCGAACTCTTGTTGAGAGGGCGACTGGTGTTTGTGTGAATGCTGCACTACCGAACTCTTCTTCTTGGTTCTTTCGGTAAAGTCACGTAGAAGGGAAGTAATAAAATAATAAAAATAAAACATAATAACATAATTCTCACGACGTTTCGGCCACAACGCAAGCAGCCGTCCTCAGCAGTCCTCAGCAGGACGGCTGCTTGCGTTGTGGCCGAAACGTCGTGAGAATTATTTTATTATGTTTTATTTTTATTATTTTATTACTTCCCTTCTACGTGACTTTACCGAAAGCACCAAGAAGATGAATCTCTGCAGTCACGAAAACTTTAAATCGATACCGAACTATTGTTGAGTGAGTGGCTGGTGTTTGTGTGAATGCTGCACTACCGAACTCTTGTTGAGTGAGCGGCTGGTGTTTGTGTGACCGCTGCACTACCGAACTCTTGTTGAGTGAGCGGCTGGTGTTTGTGTGAATGCTGCACTACCGAACTCTTGTTGAGTGAGCGGCTGGTGTTTGTGTGAACGCTGCACTACCGAACTCTTGTTGAGTGAGCGGCTGGTGTTTGTGTGAATGCTGCACTACCGAACTCTTGTTGAGTGAGCGGCTAGTGTTTGTGTGAACGCTGCAGTACCGAACTCTTGTTGAGTGGGCGGCTGGTGTTTGCGTGAACGCTGCACTACCGAACTCTTGTTGAGTGAGCGGCTGGTGTTTGCGTGAATGCTGCACTACCGAACTCTTGTTGAGTGGGCGGCTGGTGTTTGTGTGACCGCTGCACTACCGAACTCTTGTTGAGTGGGCGGCTGGTGTTTGTGTGAACGCTGCACTACCGAACTCTTGTTGAGTGGGCGGCTGGTGTTTGTGTGACCGCTGCACTACCGAACTCTTGTTGACTGGGGCAGCTGGTGTTTGTGTGACCGCTGCACTACCGAACTCTTGTTGAGTGAGCGGCTGGTGTTTGTGTGACCGCTGCACTACCGAACTCTTGTTGAGTGAGCGGCTGGTGTTTGTGTGACCGCTGCACTACCGAACTCTTGTTAAGTGGGCGGCTGCTGTTTGTGTGAACGCTGCAGTACCGAACTCTTGTTGAGTGAGCGGCTGGTGTTTGTGTGAATGCTGCACTACCGAACTCTTGTTGAGTGGGCGGCTGGTGTTTGTGTGAACGCTGCACTACCGAACTCTTGTTGAGAGGGCGACTGGTGTTTGTGTGAATGCTGCACTACCGAACTCTTCTTCTTGGTTCTTTCGGTAAAGTCACGTAGAAGGGAAGTAATAAAATAATAAAAATAAAACATAATAACATAATTCTCACGACGTTTCGGCCACAACGCAAGCAGCCGTCCTCAGCAGTCCTCAGCAGGACGGCTGCTTGCGTTGTGGCCGAAACGTCGTGAGAATTATTTTATTATGTTTTATTTTTATTATTTTATTACTTCCCTTCTACGTGACTTTACCGAAAGCACCAAGAAGATGAATCTCTGCAGTCACGAAAGCTTTAAATCGATACCGAACTATTGTTGAGTGAGTGGCTGGTGTTTGTGTGAATGCTGCACTACCGAACTCTTGTTGAGTGAGCGGCTGGTGTTTGTGTGACCGCTGCACTACCGAACTCTTGTTGAGTGAGCGGCTGGTGTTTGTGTGAATGCTGCACTACCGAACTCTTGTTGAGTGAGCGGCTGGTGTTTGTGTGAACGCTGCACTACCGAACTCTTGTTGAGTGAGCGGCTGGTGTTTGTGTGAATGCTGCACTACCGAACTCTTGTTGAGTGAGCGGCTAGTGTTTGTGTGAACGCTGCAGTACCGAACTCTTGTTGAGTGGGCGGCTGGTGTTTGCGTGAACGCTGCACTACCGAACTCTTGTTGAGTGAGCGGCTGGTGTTTGCGTGAATGCTGCACTACCGAACTCTTGTTGAGTGGGCGGCTGGTGTTTGTGTGACCGCTGCACTACCGAACTCTTGTTGAGTGAGCGGCTAGTGTTTGTGTGAACGCTGCAGTACCGAACTCTTGTTGAGTGGGCGGCTGGTGTTTGCGTGAACGCTGCACTACCGAACTCTTGTTGAGTGAGCGGCTGGTGTTTGCGTGAATGCTGCACTACCGAACTCTTGTTGAGTGGGCGGCTGGTGTTTGTGTGACCGCTGCACTACCGAACTCTTGTTGAGTGGGCGGGTGGTGTTTGTGTGAACGCTGCACTACCGAACTCTTGTTGAGTGGGCGGCTGGTGTTTGTGTGACCGCTGCACTACCGAACTCTTGTTGACTGGGGCAGCTGGTGTTTGTGTGACCGCTGCACTACCGAACTCTTGTTGAGTGAGCGGCTGGTGTTTGTGTGACCGCTGCACTACCGAACTCTTGTTGAGTGAGCGGCTGGTGTTTGTGTGACCGCTGCACTACCGAACTCTTGTTAAGTGGGCGGCTGCTGTTTGTGTGAACGCTGCAGTACCGAACTCTTGTTGAGTGAGCGGCTGGTGTTTGTGTGAATGCTGCACTACCGAACTCTTGTTGAGTGGGCGGCTGGTGTTTGTGTGAACGCTGCACTACCGAACTCTTGTTGAGAGGGCGACTGGTGTTTGTGTGAATGCTGCACTACCGAACTCTTCTTCTTGGTTCTTTCGGTAAAGTCACGTAGAAGGGAAGTAATAAAATAATAAAAATAAAACATAATAACATAATTCTCACGACGTTTCGGCCACAACGCAAGCAGCCGTCCTCAGCAGTCCTCAGCAGGACGGCTGCTTGCGTTGTGGCCGAAACGTCGTGAGAATTATTTTATTATGTTTTATTTTTATTATTTTATTACTTCCCTTCTACGTGACTTTACCGAAAGCACCAAGAAGATGAATCTCTGCAGTCACGAAAGCTTTAAATCGATACCGAACTATTGTTGAGTGAGTGGCTGGTGTTTGTGTGAATGCTGCACTACCGAACTCTTGTTGAGTGAGCGGCTGGTGTTTGTGTGACTGCTGCACTACCGAACTCTTGTTGAGTGAGCGGCTGGTGTTTGTGTGAATGCTGCACTACCGAACTCTTGTTGAGTGAGCGGCTGGTGTTTGTGTGAACGCTGCACTACCGAACTCTTGTTGAGTGAGCGGCTGGTGTTTGTGTGAATGCTGCACTACCGAACTCTTGTTGAGTGAGCGGCTAGTGTTTGTGTGAACGCTGCAGTACCGAACTCTTGTTGAGTGGGCGGCTGGTGTTTGCGTGAACGCTGCACTACCGAACTCTTGTTGAGTGAGCGGCTGGTGTTTGCGTGAATGCTGCACTACCGAACTCTTGTTGAGTGGGCGGCTGGTGTTTGTGTGACCGCTGCACTACCGAACTCTTGTTGAGTGGGCGGCTGGTGTTTGTGTGAACGCTGCACTACCGAACTCTTGTTGAGTGGGCGGCTGGTGTTTGTGTGACCGCTGCACTACCGAACTCTTGTTGAGTGGGCGGCTGGTGTTTGTGTGAACGCTGCACTACCGAACTCTTGTTGAGTGGGCGGCTGGTGTTTGTGTGACCGCTGCACTACCGAACTCTTGTTGACTGGGGCAGCTGGTGTTTGTGTGACCGCTGCACTACCGAACTCTTGTTGAGTGAGCGGCTGGTGTTTGTGTGACCGCTGCACTACCGAACTCTTGTTGAGTGAGCGGCTGGTGTTTGTGTGACCGCTGCACTACCGAACTCTTGTTAAGTGGGCGGCTGCTGTTTGTGTGAACGCTGCAGTACCGAACTCTTGTTGAGTGAGCGGCTGGTGTTTGTGTGAATGCTGCACTACCGAACTCTTGTTGAGTGGGCGGCTGGTGTTTGTGTGAACGCTGCACTACCGAACTCTTGTTGAGAGGGCGACTGGTGTTTGTGTGAATGCTGCACTACCGAACTCTTCTTCTTGGTTCTTTCGGTAAAGTCACGTAGAAGGGAAGTAATAAAATAATAAAAATAAAACATAATAACATAATTCTCACGACGTTTCGGCCACAACGCAAGCAGCCGTCCTCAGCAGTCCTCAGCAGGACGGCTGCTTGCGTTGTGGCCGAAACGTCGTGAGAATTATTTTATTATGTTTTATTTTTATTATTTTATTACTTCCCTTCTACGTGACTTTACCGAAAGCACCAAGAAGATGAATCTCTGCAGTCACGAAAGCTTTAAATCGATACCGAACTATTGTTGAGTGAGTGGCTGGTGTTTGTGTGAATGCTGCACTACCGAACTCTTGTTGAGTGAGCGGCTAGTGTTTGTGTGAACGCTGCAGTACCGAACTCTTGTTGAGTGGGCGGCTGGTGTTTGCGTGAACGCTGCACTACCGAACTCTTGTTGAGTGAGCTGCTGGTGTTTGCGTGAATGCTGCACTACCGAACTATTGTTGAGTGGGCGGCTGGTGTTTGTGTGACCGCTGCACTACCGAACTCTTGTTGAGTGGGCGGCTGGTGTTTGTGTGAACGCTGCACTACCGAACTCTTGTTGAGTGGGCGGCTGGTGTTTGTGTGACCGCTGCACTACCGAACTCTTGTTGACTGGGGCAGCTGGTGTTTGTGTGACCGCTGCACTACCGAACTCTTGTTGAGTGAGCGGCTGGTGTTTGTGTGACCGCTGCACTACCGAACTCTTGTTGAGTGAGCGGCTGGTGTTTGTGTGACCGCTGCACTACCGAACTCTTGTTAAGTGGGCGGCTGCTGTTTGTGTGAACGCTGCAGTACCGAACTCTTGTTGAGTGAGCGGCTGGTGTTTGTGTGAATGCTGCACTACCGAACTCTTGTTGAGTGGGCGGCTGGTGTTTGTGTGAACGCTGCACTACCGAACTCTTGTTGAGAGGGCGACTGGTGTTTGTGTGAATGCTGCACTACCGAACTCTTCTTCTTGGTTCTTTCGGTAAAGTCACGTAGAAGGGAAGTAATAAAATAATAAAAATAAAACATAATAACATAATTCTCACGACGTTTCGGCCACAACGCAAGCAGCCGTCCTCAGCAGTCCTCAGCAGGACGGCTGCTTGCGTTGTGGCCGAAACGTCGTGAGAATTATTTTATTATGTTTTATTTTTATTATTTTATTACTTCCCTTCTACGTGACTTTACCGAAAGCACCAAGAAGATGAATCTCTGCAGTCACGAAAGCTTTAAATCGATACCGAACTATTGTTGAGTGAGTGGCTGGTGTTTGTGTGAATGCTGCACTACCGAACTCTTGTTGAGTGAGCGGCTGGTGTTTGTGTGACCGCTGCACTACCGAACTCTTGTTGAGTGAGCGGCTGGTGTTTGTGTGAATGCTGCACTACCGAACTCTTGTTGAGTGAGCGGCTGGTGTTTGTGTGAACGCTGCACTACCGAACTCTTGTTGAGTGAGCGGCTGGTGTTTGTGTGAATGCTGCACTACCGAACTCTTGTTGAGTGAGCGGCTAGTGTTTGTGTGAACGCTGCAGTACCGAACTCTTGTTGAGTGGGCGGCTGGTGTTTGCGTGAACGCTGCACTACCGAACTCTTGTTGAGTGAGCGGCTGGTGTTTGCGTGAATGCTGCACTACCGAACTCTTGTTGAGTGGGCGGCTGGTGTTTGTGTGACCGCTGCACTACCGAACTCTTGTTGAGTGGGCGGCTGGTGTTTGTGTGAACGCTGCACTACCGAACTCTTGTTGAGTGGGCGGCTGGTGTTTGTGTGACCGCTGCACTACCGAACTCTTGTTGACTGGGGCAGCTGGTGTTTGTGTGACCGCTGCACTACCGAACTCTTGTTGAGTGAGCGGCTGGTGTTTGTGTGACCGCTGCACTACCGAACTCTTGTTGAGTGAGCGGCTGGTGTTTGTGTGACCGCTGCACTACCGAACTCTTGTTAAGTGGGCGGCTGCTGTTTGTGTGAACGCTGCAGTACCGAACTCTTGTTGAGTGAGCGGCTGGTGTTTGCGTGAATGCTGCACTACCGAACTCTTGTTGAGTGGGCGGCTGGTGTTTGTGTGACCGCTGCACTACCGAACTCTTGTTGAGAGGGCGACTGGTGTTTGTGTGAATGCTGCACTACCGAACTCTTCTTCTTGGTTCTTTCGGTAAAGTCACGTAGAAGGGAAGTAATAAAATAATAAAAATAAAACATAATAACATAATTCTCACGACGTTTCGGCCACAACGCAAGCAGCCGTCCTCAGCAGTCCTCAGCAGGACGGCTGCTTGCGTTGTGGCCGAAACGTCGTGAGAATTATTTTATTATGTTTTATTTTTATTATTTTATTACTTCCCTTCTACGTGATGTTGTATCCTAACCCTTCTTCCATAATTGAGATTAATAATATTTGATGATTTTTATATATTATCTTTTTACTTGTTTTTTTTAATGATTGAAACACACCAAGCGCAGCAAACTGCAAAACACCAGGTGTTGTTAAGTAATGAACTGGAGGAGGGCTAGGATGGCAGAATTTGCAACCTTGCTTCAAGGAAAGATAAGGCCTGATGAACGGGCACATGTCACCCGTGCAGGCGGCAGAGACAGTGGGAGTGTCAGCCAGACATAGTTAAGGCAAAAAGCCCAACCATCCTGCATGGTTTTAAAGTAACGTCAAAATTCGAAATTCAACAACAGAGTAGGCTAAATTATCGATCCTCGCGCTCGCTCAAATTGGAGACCAGGCTGCGAGCTACATCAATGAACCATTGCCCATTTGCTAATCCAATACTGAATGTTAATATTACTGAAGTCAAAACGAATTCTATGACCTCAGCACATGGGCAAATAATAGGGCAGTGTCGACTCAAAGGCAATGGAAGAAAACAGAGGCGCCTTTGTCTAAATCACAACCACAGAAAGCCAGGAATCATCACTGATTGTGTGTTCAGGAATTCCGAGCTAGTTAGAACACGTGCACAGGGGGGGTGCTGATGTAAACAACCCTGCGCGTCTGGATGTGAGGGGGCCTTGGACCTGGAATCAAGAATAAACACTCCCAGAGCAGAAGGTTGGCAGGGGGAGAGGTGATTTAAAAGAGGGTTGTATATCTCTCAAGGCACAAGACCCAGCTGAACAACACGGCTGCGGGGGTCACCAGAAGTTCGCATTCGCCTAGTTAAGACAAAAAGCTCAATTATTCTGTATTGCTATTAAAGTAACGTTAAAGTCGGAATTTAACAACAGAGTAGGCTAAAGTTATTGATATTCACACCCACTCCAATTAAACCAGGTCACAAGTTACGCCTACTGAACCATCACCATCATTAAGTCAATATGAAATGTTATTTCCATACTTCAATACTTTCTATACAATTCGACCCGAAGCATATGACAATCAGAACCTTCCTAAGTCAAAATTGAATCGCACCCAGACAGGAGCGAATAGTCAATATAAGGTTGAAGAGGGAAGGAAATCAAGAGCACGGCGAACTGCAAACGTAAGCAAAAAGCCGGGAACAACACCAGCCCAGCAACAGCGAGTGGGGCTTCGACAGGCCATAAAGTAGAATAATAACTCCCGGGGTCAGGGGACACAAGAAGAAGCAGGCAGACAAAAACCAGAACTGACTCCAAGGTTCAACCGCCCTCACCTACTCAGGGGTGACGGAAATTAATGAGGCCTTGAATTAACGGCAGGCAACAACAACGGCGAGCAGAGATAGGGTGGGGCAAAGACTGCGGGCTATGGAATGCAACTTCGTGTCAGTAAAGCCCTGACAAACAAGTTAAGTTAAAGACATCACAATACATAATATCGCACATAACATCAATGTTAACGCTATTCACCGTAAACTATATTCCGCTTATATAACCATCCAGGCACCAAGGAATACGAATTCCTAGGATCAAGAAACTTACCCCTTAGCCTAAGATATCGGAAATAAATTAATAGTAATAAGTATATGCCTGAAAAGACAAAGTAAAACTTATGAAAAGCCAGGATAACGGGATGAATCACAACCAGGTCGAATATAATACATAATAAAAAAAAACGATGTTAAACCCAGGGTCGGAGAGAAAGGGAGATCCCGGCCGTCTTTGTATCCCCGCAGCGCGGGATAGGAGTGTGTATACGCTCGGGGAAACACCTACACTTGAGTCAAGCACCACGATGGGAAACGACAGACCTTAGGTTACATACAGAATCATAACTGTGAAATAGTAAGGGACAAATGTTAACTTAAAACTTTTAACCATTTCTTTGTGCGCCGGGTCGGAGAGAGTGTTGCCCCTCCCTCCAGGTTGTGCAACACGAACAAAGACGCCTATGAGACGATTTGTAACGTCTGTGTTTTGGGTCATGAAGAAGGCCAGACAAGAGATAATATTGCACCCAGACAGAGAGACGACTTCGAGGCAATTTGTAACATCTGATTGTTTGCTCGTGGGTTTTATGGAGGGAGTGTGACAACGAATATACCGTCAGTGATGCACACAAGGACACACGGACATACGGACAGACACATGGACACACCTGCCTACGGATAGATCCTGACACAGCAAAAATCGGAAGAAGCCCCGCCTTGTGGGCGGGATCCAGGGGGAATTTTCGGCATAAAGTAAAGGATCCTGAGCATTGGAAACCAGTGCGACGGGAGGGTCCACTCAGAAGCTCGACCGGGAGGGTCGACTCAGGAACGAGTGCGACCAGAGCGGGTCCACTCAGGAGTGCGACCAGAGAGTCGACTCAGGAGCGAGGGCGACCAGCGGGTCGACCCAGGAGCGAGCTCGACCGGGAGGGTCGACTCAGGAGCGAGCTGCGACCAGCGGGTCGGCTCGACTCATCTTCAGCTCGTCAATCTCTGCTGCCGCCGGAGATCTCCGATGCCGCCGGTGGTGAGCGTCGCGACTTGGCGACGATCCAGCGCTGCACGCTACGAGCGAGTTGTGGGCGCCACCTACCGACCGGGTTCCGAACTGCGACAGCGTATCAACAGCCATCCGAGCCAATTCACCACGGTGACAGGGGAGCGCCTGATACGTATGACGCGCACCGCCCCCTCACCACACGACCACCAGGCGTCTGTTTGACCTAAAGAATCGACTCCGAACACTGACTATTCAAGACAACTCTTACCACTCAAAAACACTCGAACCCATAAGCCATCCGTGGCTGGAAAGCATCACAACGAGACCGAGGGATGGCCCTCCGTCGTTTATAAGAGTATTCTTAATTTTTATCTTTAATATTTAGTGGGCTGTACTCTTAATCGCATAAATTCCCAACAGATCCATCAATACGAACTGATTCTTGGCACCTCCTTCCGCCGAGCCACGCTCACGTGGGGAGTGGTGGCCCACCGGATCCTTATCAGGTGATCTGGTCCCCAATTAGTAAACTTGGTATAAGATAACAATCTTCGGAAAAGGAGCACCGTCGCAGGCCCTTACTCCGAGCCGTTCTGAGATAACCTGCCGATGTATCTGTTGAGATTGGTGCCTTTAAGAATAATAACTGTTTTTGATTGTGTTTTTTTTTTATCGCCGTATAATCTTTCAAGTATCTTTCAGTCATAATCGCCGCACGTACTCGCATCCTCTACAGAATATTCAACTGTTCCGTGACCCAAGGTGCTAACAACGTGATAAGGGTTGCGTATGATCAATAAGGAGTGCGGTACTGCGTGAACAATATTGAGTATAATCATTCATTAACGTTAAGGTTTTCTTAGCATAGTATTTGCATGTTTTAACGACTCTCTCTCTCACTAACAACCATCGCGTTATGCGGGATCCATGTGCCGTTGTCAAAGTGAAATCAGACAATCGTTGATGATACTGTATTGATGCCGTGTTGACGTTCCGGGATTGAGAGTTCGCATATTATATCATAGTTAAGGTTGAATTAGTAATAAATTGATCAATACAGAAGTGGTTGTGTGATTCTTTCCTGAAATCTATGCATAAGATCTGCTTCTGCGTTGAGATTTGAACTTGGTGACCTTAATAAACACTAATACATACTCAGTAAATGTTAAAGCGATAACGGGGTGAACCGGGAACCTAAAAATATAACTACGAATAAACACTCTGGGAATGTTAAAGCGAGAATGAGACAACCTAGACAACGATGCCGAGTGAATCTAAGTTAATCTTGCATACTTACACCACACCTGCATAACTGCATACGATTAATTGCCTTATTCCGATCGATAACCCACCCTCGTCACCGAGGCGGGGTCTGGTTATCATAACGACTTGCATTATCATAATTACACCCACTCGCATAATTAATACGATTACCTCTCGAATTGGCATAATTAAAATGTGCGTAATTACATAAATTAACATATTTCCGGATAATTACACATTTGGCCAAATTTCACTTAATTATTATTATTTTCACTGAATATTCATAACCCACATATACAACATAATAATTCACCCACGCACGCATACAACATAACAAATTTTCTTAACCAACATATACAACATAATGGGGGCTCGTCTTCCGGGATCTCCCGCAGACAGTTTGTGCATGAATTCAGGAACGAATCACTGATGTGTTAATCAAAGTGTTGTGAACTAACGTTGCCTTGTGATTGTAAACGGGGGTATACAAACAAAACGCGCTCTGAAGGGAAATACCAGAGTAGCAGAGTATAACAAAGACAGCTGGGCTGAGATTATTTGCTCGAGTTGAACTGACGCATCCTGTGATACAATTGTTTATATGCACTCTGAAAAGAAATATTAAGGTAACTCTTGCCATACTTAAGATGCTAGGATTAAGAATAATATTTGAATGGGTTATGGGATACGGGGAGCTCGTATTTAAACGTACCGACCAATCTGTTACAAAGCAGTACAGTCAGAGAGACATATGGGAAGGGAGCTGTATCGATAACACGAACACACCTTGGGGGAAACTAATTGACTGGATAAAAAGTAACGAAGGCAAACACGATGCAAAAACTGCAGAGAAGGCAGGACAGGACTCATACCTTCTCACACAGGCATACAGACAGGGATTGTGGAATGAAGGAAAATTTGGAAAGGAAACGGGAGAGAAATCGTCTCTAATAAACGACGAGAAATGTCCTCACACCCTCGAGAGGGAGGAGAAATCAAAGCTCGCGACACCAGCGAAACTCACAGACGTTGAGCCACAGAATAAATATGGAAGTAACATCAAATCACTCTCTTGGGTACGTGGACAGAGTCCAGGGATTGATCGCACAAAAGTTAAAGTAAAATCGCCAGGACATGGTACACTAAGGGCAGAGGCAAAAACTGAAGGGAAATGGCAACACGAGCGACACGGCCCTGGGCGCGCACACAGAAAATGCACACCACTTAAACACAAGAGACACAGCACAGACCAAAGTGACAGATTGCCTGATGATAACTTGTTT
The DNA here is from genome assembly GCF_015708825.2 of Lethenteron reissneri. Classification (NCBI taxonomy): domain Eukaryota; kingdom Metazoa; phylum Chordata; class Hyperoartia; order Petromyzontiformes; family Petromyzontidae; genus Lethenteron; species Lethenteron reissneri. Next base: position 11,582 of record NW_026890834.1, on the reverse strand, counting down.
GATGATGACGCTGTCAGCAATCAACTTTCGGAATACCTGTTCACCAGTAAAACCCTTAAGTTGATGGACAAGGCTCTAGTCAGAATTCCCGATTTTGACCCCCACAATAAGACTATGGATATCCACACACATATCGCGACAGTGGAAGAGGAGGCAATGATTAGAGGGCTGAGGAGACGGGATGAAAAAGCGAGTTTGTTGAAACGGACCTTACATAAAGAATCTATTCCATGGGTAAAGTCACTACCACACAAGGTTAGAAATGATTTTAAACAATTGAGCCTGGCAGTGATTCGGAAGTTTGGAGAATATTCGACACTCACTGAGGGGTTTTATGCTGTAAAATCGATGACCCAGGGCATGGACCAAGATCCACGTGACTACCTCGTCCAATTTAAAAGAGCGTATTACGCAGGCGATGTGAATCAATACCACGAAGGGGATAAAATGTTCAAAATTATGTTTTTTGAATCCTTAAGCCCAGAGATTACAGAAAGGGTGAGAATGGTTTTGAATCCAGAAACCGCATCCTTACGCCGCATAGAGAGCAAGGCGTACATGGCATGGTTATACAGAGCTAAGAATCATAATTCGGATCCAGAACACAGGGAGAGGGATGAGGAACCCAGCCTCTCAGAGAGGAATAAAAATCACCGAGCAGTCCCACCATGCAGAGAGCAGCAGAAACGCACGCACACATGGCAAAATAACCCAGAGAGAGGTTGGCACGAGAATGAGAGCGGCACAAAGCCGAACCTTCAGGAGAATCGCAGGAGGGGGAGGTTCAGAATAGAACCATACCAACACCCCATGCCCCGACATGCGCAAGGTCAAGATTACCCACAGGGATGGCGAAGTAACAATCCAGGAAAAATTTGGCACCCAAATGGGAAAAACACTGGGCCAAGGGTGCAGGAGAATCGTAGGAGGGAGAGGTTCAGAGCAGAACCATATCAACACCCCATCCCACGACACACGCAAGGTTCAAATTACGCACAGAGATGGGAAGATAACCACCTAGCGGGAAGGTGTTACACATACCGCGGAGGTATGGATGCGAACATTCACGAGAATCGCAGGATGGGAGGTCAAACACAATCGATCCAATTCCGACCAATTCCTCCACCGGCTATACCAGGAGGGAATAGAGGAATAACACAGAATACGGTCCAAATACGTGATGAACCATCCACAGTGATTGAGAGCGGGCAGCCCATACGCGCCACACCCGCCGAGGTGTTAAACCCGGCGCTCAATGTGAAATACAGGCAGGCTGCAAGTGACAGGGCGGGCAAAAACGTGGACAGTGCTCCCGTAAATGACGCGCGGATCGAATACAAGGACAGGGTTGCATTGAAGCGTGATCGGACAGTACAAAAACAGACAGCAGGGACACGCCCTGAGGAGCGCAGGCATGAGCCTTTGAATGGGAAATATCCAAGGGAAACCAAAAATTATGTGGATCGGAGTGCTAAAATGGAGACGAATGTCCATGACGTACCGGGAATGGTGTTGAAATCCAACACACTAGTAAAAACAAAGAGGGCAACATTACGAGGGACAGAATTAAATCGACACACTGACTCGGCAAATGTGCATGTAATCGCAGAGAGAGCGAATGCCTCGAACCAAGTGTCAAAGTGGGTCGTGTGCGCGAATTCTGGTTATGTGCAGCACAATTTTTCACCACACACTCCCACGACACAGAGAGTCAGAGAGGAAACTACAAAAACGAACCCGAAAACCGTGATCGAATTATCGAAGTGATAAGTGGTGAACGAGGCAACATGAGGAAGGTAACGCATAAATGCGTTCGAAACCGCTACCTAGCGTTTCCCAGGATTTAACAAAAACAAAAATGAATATTCGTCGGAGTCATGATGTATCAGAACCGATGTAACGCAATATCGATGTTTAACGCTTGTTTAATTTTCTTTGCTCAATTCAAATATAACCATGTTAAGTTGTGACACGTACGCACGCGTTGTAAGGAATAGCAGCAAAACTTGAGGACAATCGATGGTTCATGATGGAAGAAGGGTATACATATTTTTTTAAAAATAACCCGTGGCCATTTGACCACTGGTCATTTTTAAAAGGGCGGTATGTTGTATCCTAACCCTTCTTCCATAATTGAGATTAATAATATTTGATGATTTTTATATATTATCTTTTTACTTGTTTTTTTTAATGATTGAAACACACCAAGCGCAGCAAACTGCAAAACACCAGGTGTTGTTAAGTAATGAACTGGAGGAGGGCTAGGATGGCAGAATTTGCAACCTTGCTTCAAGGAAAGATAAGGCCTGATGAACGGGCACATGTCACCCGTGCAGGCGGCAGAGACAGTGGGAGTGTCAGCCAGACATAGTTAAGGCAAAAAGCCCAACCATCCTGCATGGTTTTAAAGTAACGTCAAAATTCGAAATTCAACAACAGAGTAGGCTAAATTATCGATCCTCGCGCTCGCTCAAATTGGAGACCAGGCTGCGAGCTACATCAATGAACCATTGCCCATTTGCTAATCCAATACTGAATGTTAATATTACTGAAGTCAAAACGAATTCTATGACCTCAGCACATGGGCAAATAATAGGGCAGTGTCGACTCAAAGGCAATGGAAGAAAACAGAGGCGCCTTTGTCTAAATCACAACCACAGAAAGCCAGGAATCATCACTGATTGTGTGTTCAGGAATTCCGAGCTAGTTAGAACACGTGCACAGGGGGGGAGCTGATGTAAACAACCCTGCGCGTCTGGATGTGAGGGGGCCTTGGACCTGGAATCAAGAATAAACACTCCCAGAGCAGAAGGTTGGCAGGGGGAGAGGTGATTTAAAAGAGGGTTGTATATCTCTCAAGGCACAAGACCCAGCTGAACAACACGGCTGCGGGGGTCACCAGAAGTTCGCATTCGCCTAGTTAAGACAAAAAGCTCAATTATTCTGTATTGCTATTAAAGTAACGTTAAAGTCGGAATTTAACAACAGAGTAGGCTAAAGTTATTGATATTCACACCCACTCCAATTAAACCAGGTCACAAGTTACGCCTACTGAACCATCACCATCATTAAGTCAATATGAAATGTTATTTCCATACTTCAATACTTTCTATACAATTCGACCCGAAGCATATGACAATCAGAACCTTCCTAAGTCAAAATTGAATCGCACCCAGACAGGAGCGAATAGTCAATATAAGGTTGAAGAGGGAAGGAAATCAAGAGCACGGCGAACTGCAAACGTAAGCAAAAAGCCGGGAACAACACCAGCCCAGCAACAGCGAGTGGGGCTTCGACAGGCCATAAAGTAGAATAATAACTCCCGGGGTCAGGGGACACAAGAAGAAGCAGGCAGACAAAAACCAGAACTGACTCCAAGGTTCAACCGCCCTCACCTACTCAGGGGTGACGGAAATTAATGAGGCCTTGAATTAACGGCAGGCAACAACAACGGCGAGCAGAGATAGGGTGGGGCAAAGACTGCGGGCTATGGAATGCAACTTCGTGTCAGTAAAGCCCTGACAAACAAGTTAAGTTAAAGACATCACAATACATAATATCGCACATAACATCAATGTTAACGCTATTCACCGTAAACTATATTCCGCTTATATAACCATCCAGGCACCAAGGAATACGAATTCCTAGGATCAAGAAACTTACCCCTTAGCCTAAGATATCGGAAATAAATTAATAGTAATAAGTATATGCCTGAAAAGACAAAGTAAAACTTATGAAAAGCCAGGATAACGGGATGAATCACAACCAGGTCGAATATAATACATAATAAAAAAAAACGATGTTAAACCCAGGGTCGGAGAGAAAGGGAGATCCCGGCCGTCTTTGTATCCCCGCAGCGCGGGATAGGAGTGTGTATACGCTCGGGGAAACACCTACACTTGAGTCAAGCACCACGATGGGAAACGACAGACCTTAGGTTACATACAGAATCATAACTGTGAAATAGTAAGGGACAAATGTTAACTTAAAACTTTTAACCATTTCTTTGTGCGCCGGGTCGGAGAGAGTGTTGCCCCTCCCTCCAGGTTGTGCAACACGAACAAAGACGCCTATGAGACGATTTGTAACGTCTGTGTTTTGGGTCATGAAGAAGGCCAGACAAGAGATAATATTGCACCCAGACAGAGAGACGACTTCGAGGCAATTTGTAACATCTGATTGTTTGCTCGTGGGTTTTATGGAGGGAGTGTGACAACGAATATACCGTCAGTGATGCACACAAGGACACACGGACATACGGACAGACACATGGACACACCTGCCTACGGATAGATCCTGACACAGCAAAAATCGGAAGAAGCCCCGCCTTGTGGGCGGGATCCAGGGGGAATTTTCGGCATAAAGTAAAGGATCCTGAGCATTGGAAACCAGTGCGACGGGAGGGTCCACTCAGAAGCTCGACCGGGAGGGTCGACTCAGGAACGAGTGCGACCAGAGCGGGTCCACTCAGGAGTGCGACCAGAGAGTCGACTCAGGAGCGAGGGCGACCAGCGGGTCGACCCAGGAGCGAGCTCGACCGGGAGGGTCGACTCAGGAGCGAGCTGCGACCAGCGGGTCGGCTCGACTCATCTTCAGCTCGTCAATCTCTGCTGCCGCCGGAGATCTCCGATGCCGCCGGTGGTGAGCGTCGCGACTTGGCGACGATCCAGCGCTGCACGCTACGAGCGAGTTGTGGGCGCCACCTACCGACCGGGTTCCGAACTGCGACAGCGTATCAACAGCCATCCGAGCCAATTCACCACGGTGACAGGGGAGCGCCTGATACGTATGACGCGCACCGCCCCCTCACCACACGACCACCAGGCGTCTGTTTGACCTAAAGAATCGACTCCGAACACTGACTATTCAAGACAACTCTTACCACTCAAAAACACTCGAACCCATAAGCCATCCGTGGCTGGAAAGCATCACAACGAGACCGAGGGATGGCCCTCCGTCGTTTATAAGAGTATTCTTAATTTTTATCTTTAATATTTAGTGGGCTGTACTCTTAATCGCATAAATTCCCAACAGATCCATCAATACGAACTGATTCTTGGCACCTCCTTCCGCCGAGCCACGCTCACGTGGGGAGTGGTGGCCCACCGGATCCTTATCAGGTGATCTGGTCCCCAATTAGTAAACTTGGTATAAGATAACAATCTTCGGAAAAGGAGCACCGTCGCAGGCCCTTACTCCGAGCCGTTCTGAGATAACCTGCCGATGTATCTGTTGAGATTGGTGCCTTTAAGAATAATAACTGTTTTTGATTGTGTTTTTTTTTTATCGCCGTATAATCTTTCAAGTATCTTTCAGTCATAATCGCCGCACGTACTCGCATCCTCTACAGAATATTCAACTGTTCCGTGACCCAAGGTGCTAACAACGTGATAAGGGTTGCGTATGATCAATAAGGAGTGCGGTACTGCGTGAACAATATTGAGTATAATCATTCATTAACGTTAAGGTTTTCTTAGCATAGTATTTGCATGTTTTAACGACTCTCTCTCTCACTAACAACCATCGCGTTATGCGGGATCCATGTGCCGTTGTCAAAGTGAAATCAGACAATCGTTGATGATACTGTATTGATGCCGTGTTGACGTTCCGGGATTGAGAGTTCGCATATTATATCATAGTTAAGGTTGAATTAGTAATAAATTGATCAATACAGAAGTGGTTGTGTGATTCTTTCCTGAAATCTATGCATAAGATCTGCTTCTGCGTTGAGATTTGAACTTGGTGACCTTAATAAACACTAATACATACTCAGTAAATGTTAAAGCGATAACGGGGTGAACCGGGAACCTAAAAATATAACTACGAATAAACACTCTGGGAATGTTAAAGCGAGAATGAGACAACCTAGACAACGATGCCGAGTTAATCTAAGTTAATCTTGCATACTTACACCACACCTGCATAACTGCATACGATTAATTGCCTTATTCCGATCGATAACCCACCCTCGTCACCGAGGCGGGGTCTGGTTATCATAACGACTTGCATTATCATAATTACACCCACTCGCATAATTAATACGATTACCTCTCGAATTGGCATAATTAAAATGTGCGTAATTACATAAATTAACATATTTCCGGATAATTACACATTTGGCCAAATTTCACTTAATTATTATTATTTTCACTGAATATTCATAACCCACATATACAACATAATAATTCACCCACGCACGCATACAACATAACAAATTTTCTTAACCAACATATACAACAGTGACTTTACCGAAAGCACCAAGAAGATGAATCTCTGCAGTCACGAAAGCTTTAAATCGATACCGAACTATTGTTGAGTGAGTGGCTGGTGTTTGTGTGAATGCTGCACTACCGAACTCTTGTTGAGTGAGCGGCTAGTGTTTGTGTGAACGCTGCAGTACCGAACTCTTGTTGAGTGGGCGGCTGGTGTTTGCGTGAACGCTGCACTACCGAACTCTTGTTGAGTGAGCGGCTGGTGTTTGCGTGAATGCTGCACTACCGAACTCTTGTTGAGTGGGCGGCTGGTGTTTGTGTGACCGCTGCACTACCGAACTCTTGTTGAGTGGGCGGCTGGTGTTTGTGTGAACGCTGCACTACCGAACTCTTGTTGAGTGGGCGGCTGGTGTTTGTGTGACCGCTGCACTACCGAACTCTTGTTGACTGGGGCAGCTGGTGTTTGTGTGACCGCTGCACTACCGAACTCTTGTTGAGTGAGCGGCTGGTGTTTGTGTGACCGCTGCACTACCGAACTCTTGTTGAGTGAGCGGCTGGTGTTTGTGTGACCGCTGCACTACCGAACTCTTGTTAAGTGGGCGGCTGCTGTTTGTGTGAACGCTGCAGTACCGAACTCTTGTTGAGTGAGCGGCTGGTGTTTGTGTGAATGCTGCACTACCGAACTCTTGTTGAGTGGGCGGCTGGTGTTTGTGTGAACGCTGCACTACCGAACTCTTGTTGAGAGGGCGACTGGTGTTTGTGTGAATGCTGCACTACCGAACTCTTCTTCTTGGTTCTTTCGGTAAAGTCACGTAGAAGGGAAGTAATAAAATAATAAAAATAAAACATAATAACATAATTCTCACGACGTTTCGGCCACAACGCAAGCAGCCGTCCTCAGCAGTCCTCAGCAGGACGGCTGCTTGCGTTGTGGCCGAAACGTCGTGAGAATTATTTTATTATGTTTTATTTTTATTATTTTATTACTTCCCTTCTACGTGACTTTACCGAAAGCACCAAGAAGATGAATCTCTGCAGTCACGAAAGCTTTAAATCGATACCGAACTATTGTTGAGTGAGTGGCTGGTGTTTGTGTGAATGCTGCACTACCGAACTCTTGTTGAGTGAGCGGCTGGTGTTTGTGTGACCGCTGCACTACCGAACTCTTGTTGAGTGAGCGGCTGGTGTTTGTGTGAATGCTGCACTACCGAACTCTTGTTGAGTGAGCGGCTGGTGTTTGTGTGAACGCTGCACTACCGAACTCTTGTTGAGTGAGCGGCTGGTGTTTGTGTGAATGCTGCACTACCGAACTCTTGTTGAGTGAGCGGCTAGTGTTTGTGTGAACGCTGCAGTACCGAACTCTTGTTGAGTGGGCGGCTGGTGTTTGCGTGAACGCTGCACTACCGAACTCTTGTTGAGTGAGCGGCTGGTGTTTGCGTGAATGCTGCACTACCGAACTCTTGTTGAGTGGGCGGCTGGTGTTTGTGTGACCGCTGCACTACCGAACTCTTGTTGAGTGGGCGGCTGGTGTTTGTGTGAACGCTGCACTACCGAACTCTTGTTGAGTGGGCGGCTGGTGTTTGTGTGACCGCTGCACTACCGAACTCTTGTTGACTGGGGCAGCTGGTGTTTGTGTGACCGCTGCACTACCGAACTCTTGTTGAGTGAGCGGCTGGTGTTTGTGTGACCGCTGCACTACCGAACTCTTGTTGAGTGAGCGGCTGGTGTTTGTGTGACCGCTGCACTACCGAACTCTTGTTAAGTGGGCGGCTGCTGTTTGTGTGAACGCTGCAGTACCGAACTCTTGTTGAGTGAGCGGCTGGTGTTTGTGTGAATGCTGCACTACCGAACTCTTGTTGAGTGGGCGGCTGGTGTTTGTGTGAACGCTGCACTACCGAACTCTTGTTGAGAGGGCGACTGGTGTTTGTGTGAATGCTGCACTACCGAACTCTTCTTCTTGGTTCTTTCGGTAAAGTCACGTAGAAGGGAAGTAATAAAATAATAAAAATAAAACATAATAACATAATTCTCACGACGTTTCGGCCACAACGCAAGCAGCCGTCCTCAGCAGTCCTCAGCAGGACGGCTGCTTGCGTTGTGGCCGAAACGTCGTGAGAATTATTTTATTATGTTTTATTTTTATTATTTTATTACTTCCCTTCTACGTGACTTTACCGAAAGCACCAAGAAGATGAATCTCTGCAGTCACGAAAGCTTTAAATCGATACCGAACTATTGTTGAGTGAGTGGCTGGTGTTTGTGTGAATGCTGCACTACCGAACTCTTGTTGAGTGAGCGGCTGGTGTTTGTGTGACCGCTGCACTACCGAACTCTTGTTGAGTGAGCGGCTGGTGTTTGTGTGAATGCTGCACTACCGAACTCTTGTTGAGTGAGCGGCTGGTGTTTGTGTGAACGCTGCACTACCGAACTCTTGTTGAGTGAGCGGCTGGTGTTTGTGTGAATGCTGCACTACCGAACTCTTGTTGAGTGAGCGGCTAGTGTTTGTGTGAACGCTGCAGTACCGAACTCTTGTTGAGTGGGCGGCTGGTGTTTGCGTGAACGCTGCACTACCGAACTCTTGTTGAGTGGGCGGCTGGTGTTTGTGTGACCGCTGCACTACCGAACTCTTGTTGAGTGGGCGGCTGGTGTTTGTGTGAACGCTGCACTACCGAACTCTTGTTGAGTGGGCGGCTGGTGTTTGTGTGACCGCTGCACTACCGAACTCTTGTTGACTGGGGCAGCTGGTGTTTGTGTGACCGCTGCACTACCGAACTCTTGTTGAGTGAGCGGCTGGTGTTTGTGTGACCGCTGCACTACCGAACTCTTGTTGAGTGAGCGGCTGGTGTTTGTGTGACCGCTGCACTACCGAACTCTTGTTAAGTGGGCGGCTGCTGTTTGTGTGAACGCTGCAGTACCGAACTCTTGTTGAGTGAGCGGCTGGTGTTTGTGTGAATGCTGCACTACCGAACTCTTGTTGAGTGGGCGGCTGGTGTTTGTGTGAACGCTGCACTACCGAACTCTTGTTGAGAGGGCGACTGGTGTTTGTGTGAATGCTGCACTACCGAACTCTTCTTCTTGGTTCTTTCGGTAAAGTCACGTAGAAGGGAAGTAATAAAATAATAAAAATAAAACATAATAACATAATTCTCACGACGTTTCGGCCACAACGCAAGCAGCCGTCCTCAGCAGTCCTCAGCAGGACGGCTGCTTGCGTTGTGGCCGAAACGTCGTGAGAATTATTTTATTATGTTTTATTTTTATTATTTTATTACTTCCCTTCTACGTGACTTTACCGAAAGCACCAAGAAGATGAATCTCTGCAGTCACGAAAGCTTTAAATCGATACCGAACTATTGTTGAGTGAGTGGCTGGTGTTTGTGTGAATGCTGCACTACCGAACTCTTGTTGAGTGAGCGGCTGGTGTTTGTGTGACCGCTGCACTACCGAACTCTTGTTGAGTGAGCGGCTGGTGTTTGTGTGAATGCTGCACTACCGAACTCTTGTTGAGTGAGCGGCTGGTGTTTGTGTGAACGCTGCACTACCGAACTCTTGTTGAGTGAGCGGCTGGTGTTTGTGTGAATGCTGCACTACCGAACTCTTGTTGAGTGAGCGGCTAGTGTTTGTGTGAACGCTGCAGTACCGAACTCTTGTTGAGTGGGCGGCTGGTGTTTGCGTGAACGCTGCACTACCGAACTCTTGTTGAGTGAGCGGCTGGTGTTTGCGTGAATGCTGCACTACCGAACTCTTGATGAGTGGGCGGCTGGTGTTTGTGTGACCGCTGCACTACCGAACTCTTGTTGAGTGAGCGGCTAGTGTTTGTGTGAACGCTGCAGTACCGAACTCTTGTTGAGTGGGCGGCTGGTGTTTGCGTGAACGCTGCACTACCGAACTCTTGTTGAGTGAGCGGCTGGTGTTTGCGTGATGCTGCACTACCGAACTCTTGTTGAGTGGGCGGCTGGTGTTTGTGTGACCGCTGCACTACCGAACTCTTGTTGAGTGGGCGGCTGGTGTTTGTGTGAACGCTGCACTACCGAACTCTTGTTGAGTGGGCGGCTGGTGTTTGTGTGACCGCTGCACTACCGAACTCTTGTTGACTGGGGCAGCTGGTGTTTGTGTGACCGCTGCACTACCGAACTCTTGTTGAGTGAGCGGCTGGTGTTTGTGTGACCGCTGCACTACCGAACTCTTGTTGAGTGAGCGGCTGGTGTTTGTGTGACCGCTGCACTACCGAACTCTTGTTAAGTGGGCGGCTGCTGTTTGTGTGAACGCTGCAGTACCGAACTCTTGTTGAGTGAGCGGCTGGTGTTTGTGTTAATGCTGCACTACCGAACTCTTGTTGAGTGGGCGGCTGGTGTTTGTGTGAACGCTGCACTACCGAACTCTTGTTGAGAGGGCGACTGGTGTTTGTGTGAATGCTGCACTACCGAACTCTTCTTCTTGGTTCTTTCGGTAAAGTCACGTAGAAGGGAAGTAATAAAATAATAAAAATAAAACATAATAACATAATTCTCACGACGTTTCGGCCACAACGCAAGCAGCCGTCCTCAGCAGTCCCTCAGCAGGACGGCTGCTTGCGTTGTGGCCGAAACGTCGTGAGAATTATTTTATTATGTTTTATTTTTATTATTTTATTACTTCCCTTCTACGTGACTTTACCGAAAGCACCAAGAAGATGAATCTCTGCAGTCACGAAAGCTTTAAATCGATACCGAACTATTGTTGAGTGAGTGGCTGGTGTTTGTGTGAATGCTGCACTACCGAACTCTTGTTGAGTGAGCGGCTGGTGTTTGTGTGACCGCTGCACTACCGAACTCTTGTTGAGTGAGCGGCTGGTGTTTGTGTGAATGCTGCACTACCGAACTCTTGTTGAGTGGGCGGCTGGTGTTTGCGTGAACGCTGCACTACCGAACTCTTGTTGAGTGAGCGGCTGGTGTTTGCGTGAATGCTGCACTACCGAACTCTTGTTGAGTGGGGAACCGGCTGGTGTTTGCGTGGAACGCTGCACTAACCGAACTCTTGTTGAGTGAGGCGGCGGGTGTTTGCGTGAATGCTGCACTACCGAACTCTTGTTGAGTGGGCGGCTGGTGTTTGTGTGACCGCTGCACTACCGAACTCTTGTTGAGAGGGCGACTGGTGTTTGTGTGAATGCTGCACTACCGAACTCTTCTTCTTGGTTCTTTCGGTAAAGTCACGTAGAAGGGAAGTAATAAAATATAAAAATAAAACATAATAACATAATTCTCACGACGTTTCGGCCACAACGCAAGCAGCCGTCCTCGCAGTCCTCAGCAGGACGGCTGCTTGCGTTGTGGCCGAAACGTCGTGAGAATTATTTTATTATGTTTTATTTTTATTATTTTATTACTTCCC
>NW_026890833.1:0-5363 GCF_015708825.2 Lethenteron reissneri | reverse complement strand
GTAAAAATTTTGAAGTTTTTTGGTGCACGAGCAAATCTGCTGGAAAAGCGTGTGGAAGGTTCGTGACGTTCCTACGATATTTGGCGACACTAAAATGAGCGATTTCCCAGCTCCAGGGAATTCGGAGCGAGAGAAACGAGGCCCCGTAACGCACATGAGAGCAATCCCGGCCAATTTCTACCGTTTGATGGGGTCTATGTGTGCTGGAAAAGCGTGTGGAAGTTTCGTGACGTTCGGACGATATTTGGCGACACTATAATGAGCGTTTTGCCAGCTCCAGGGAATTCGGAGCGAGAGAAACGAGGCCCCGTAACGCACATGAGAGCAATCCCGGCCAATTTCTACCGTTTGATGGGGTCTGTGTGTAAAAATTTTGACTTTTTTTGGTGCACGAGAAAATCTGCTGGAAAAGCGTGTGGAAGGTTCGTGACGTTCGTACGATATTTGGCGACACAAAAAATTGCGATTTCCCAGCTTCAGGGAATTCGGAGCGAGAGAAACGAGGCCCCGTAACTCACATGAGAGCAATCCCGGCCAATTTCTACCGTTTGATGGGGTCTGTGTGTAAAAATTTTGACTTTTTTTGGTGCACGAGAAAATCTGCTGGAAAGGCGTGTGGAAGTTTCGTGACGTTCGGACGATATTTGGCGACACTATAATGAGCGTTTTGCCAGCTTCAGGGAATTCGGAGCGAGAGAAACGAGGCCCCGTAACGCACATGAGAGCAATCCCGGCCAATTTCTACCGTTTGATGGGGTCTATGTGTAAAAATTTTGACTTTTTTTGGTGCACGAGCAAATCTGCTGGAAAGGCGTGTGGAAGTTTCGTGACGTTCGGACCATATTTGGCGACAATAAAATGAGCGTTTTGCCAGCTCCAGGGAATTCGGAGCGAAAGAAACGATGCTCCGTAACGCACATGAGAGCAATCCCGGCCAATTTCTACCGTTTGATGGGGTCTGTGTGTAAAAATTTTGACTTTTTTTGGTGCACGAGAAAATCTGCTGGAAAAGCGTGTGGAAGGTTCGTGACGTTCGTACGATATTGGCGACACAAAAAATTGCGATTTCCCAGCTTCAGGGAATTCGGAGCGAGAGAAACGATGCTCCGTAACGCACATGAGAGCAATCCCGGCCAATTTCTACCGTTTGATGGGGTCTATGTGTGCTGGAAAAGCGTGTGGAAGTTTCGTGACGTTCGGACGATATTTGGCGACACTATAATGAGCGTTTTGCCAGCTCCAGGGAATTCGGAGCGAGAGAAACGAGGCCCCGTAACGCACATGAGAGCAATCCCGGCCAATTTCTACCGTTTGATGGGGTCTATGTGTAAAAATTTTGACTTTTTTGGTACACGAGCAAATCTGCTGGAAAGGCGTGTGGAAGTTTCGTGACGTTCGGACCATATTTGGCGACACTATAATGAGCGTTTTGCCAGCTCCAGGGAATTCGGAGCGAGAGAAACGAGGCCCCGTAACGCACATGAGAGCAATCCCGGCCAATTTCTACCGTTTGATGGGGTCTATGTGTGCTGGAAAAGCGTGTGGAAGTTTCGTGACGTTCCGACGATATTTGGCGACACTATAATGAGCGATTTCCCAGCTTCAGGGAATTCGGAGCGAGAGAAACGAGGCCCCGTAACTCACATGAGAGCAATCCCGGCCAATTTCTACCGTTTGATGGGGTCTATGTGTAAAAATTTTGAAGTTTTTTGGTGCACGAGCAAATCTGCTGGAAAAGCGTGTGGAAGGTTCGTGACGTTCCTACGATATTTGGCGACACTAAAATGAGCGATTTCCCCAGCTCCAGGGAATTCGGAGCGAAGAGAACGAGGCCCACGTAACGCACATGAGAGCAATCCCGGCCAATTTCTACCGTTTGATGGGGTACTATGTGTGCTGGAAAAGCGTGTGGAAGTTTCGTGACGTTCGGACGATATTTGGCGACACTATAATGAGCGATTTCCCAGCTTCAGGAATCGGAGCGACGAGAAACGAGGCCCCGTAACTCACATGAGAGCAATCCCGGCCAATTTCTACCGTTTGATGGGGTCTATGTGTAAAAATTTTGAAGTTTTTTGGTGCACGAGCAAATCTGCTGGAAAAGCGTGTGGAAGGTTCGTGACGTTTCCTACGATATTTTGCGACACTAAAATGAGCGATTTCCCAGCTCCAGGGAATTCGGAGCGAGAGAAACGAGGCCCCGTAACGCACATGAGAGCAATCCCGGCCAATTTCTACCGTTTGATGGGGTCTATGTGTGCTGGAAAAGCGTGTGGAAGTTTCGTGACGTTCGGACGATATTTGGCGCCACTATAATGAGCGTTTTGCCAGCTCCAGGGAATTCGGAGCGAGAGAAACGAGGCCCCGTAACGCACATGAGAGCAATCCCGGCCAATTTCTACCGTTTGATGGGGTCTATGTGTGCTGGAAAAGCGTGTGGAAGTTTCGTGACGTTCGGACGATATTTGGCGACACTATAATGAGCGTTTTGCCAGCTCCAGGGAATTCGGAGCGAGAGAAACGAGGCCCCGTAACGCACATGAGAGCAATCCCGGCCAATTTCTACCGTTTTATGGGGTCTATGTGTGCTGGAAAAGCGTGTGGAAGTTTCGTGACGTTCGGGACGATATTTGGCGACACTATAATGAGCGTTTTGCCAGCTCCAGGGAATTCGGAGCGAGAGAAACGAGGCCCGTAACGCACATGAGAGCAATCCCGGCCAATTTCTACCGTTTGATGGGGTCTATGTGTAAAAAATTTTGACGTTTTTTGGTGCACGAGCAAATCTGCTGGAAAAGCGTGTGGAAGGTTCGTGACGTTCGTACGATATTTGGCGACACAAAAAATTGCGATTTCCCAGCTTCAGGGAATTCGGAGCGAGAGAAACGAGGCCCCGTAACTCACATGAGAGCAATCCCGGCCAATTTCTACCGTTTGATGGGGTCTGTGTGTAAAAATTTTGACTTTTTTTGGTGCACGAGAAAATCTGCTGGAAAGGCGTGTGGAAGTTTTCGTGACGTTCGGACGATATTTGGCGACACTAATAATAGCGATTTCCCAGCTTCAGGGAATTCGGAGCGAGAGAAACGAGGCCCCGTAACTCACATGAGAGCAATCCCGGCCAATTTCTACCGTTTGATGGGGTCTGTGTGTAAAAATTTTGACTTTTTTTGGTGCACGAGCAAATCTGCTGGAAAGGCGTGTGGAAGTTTCGTGACGTTCGGACGATATTTGGCGACACTATAATGAGCGTTTTGCCAGCTCCAGGGAATTCGGAGCGAGAGAAACGAGGCCCCGTAACGCACATGAGAGCAATCCCGGCCAATTTCTACCGTTTTATGGGTCTATGTGTGCTGGAAAAGCGTGTGGAAGTTTCGTGACGTTCGGACGATATTTGGCGACACTATAATGAGCGTTTTGCCAGCTCCAGGAATTCGGAGCGAGAGAAACGAGGCCCCGTAACGCACATGAGAGCAATCCCGGCCAATTTCTACCGTTTGATGGGGTCTATGTGTAAAAATTTTGACGTTTTTTGGTGCACGAGCAAATCTGCTGGAAAAGCGTGTGGAAGGTTCGTGACGTTCGTACGATATTTGGCGACACAAAAATTGCGATTTCCCAGCTTCAGGGAATTCGGAGCGAGAGAAACGAGGCCCCGTAACTCACATGAGAGCAATCCCGGCCAATTTCTACCGTTTGATGGGGTCTGTGTGTAAAAATTTTGACTTTTTTTGGTGCACGAGAAATCTGCTGGAAAGGCTGTGGAAGTTTCGTGACGTTCGGACGATATTTGGCGACACTATAATGAGCGTTTTGCCAGCTCCAGGGAATTCGGAGCGAGAGAAACGAGGCCCCGTAACGCACATGAGAGCAATCCCGGCCAATTTCTACCGTTTTATGGGGTCTATGTGGCTGGAAAAGCGTGTGGAAGTTTCGTGACGTTCGGACGATATTTGGCGACACTATAATGAGCGTTTTGCCAGCTCCAGGGAATTCGGAGCGAGAGAAACGAGGCCCCGTAACGCACATGAGAGCAATCCCGCCAATTTCTACCGTTTGATGGGGTCTATGTGTAAAAATTTTGACGTTTTTTGGTGCACGAGCAAATCTGCTGGAAAAGCGTGTGGAAGGTTCGTGACGTTCCTACGATATTTGGCGACACTAAAATGAGCGATTTCCCAGCTCCAGGAATTCGGAGCGAGAGAAACGAGGCCCCGTAACTCACATGAGAGCAATCCCGGCCAATTTCTACCGTTTGATGGGGTCTATGTGTAAAAATTTTGAAGTTTTTTGGTGCACGAGCAAATCTGCTGGAAAAGCGTGTGGAAGGTTCGTGACGTTCGACCATATTTGCGACACTATAATGAGCGTTTTGCCAGCTCCAGGGAATTCGGAGCGAGAGAACGAGGCCCCGTAACGCACATGAGAGCAATCCCGGCCAATTTCTACCGTTTTATGGGGTCTATGTGTGCTGGAAAAGCGTGTGGAAGTTTCGTGACGTTCGGACGATATTTGGCGACACTATAATGAGCGATTTCCCAGCTTCAGGGAATTCGGAGCGAGAGAAACGAGGCCCCGTAACGCACATGAGAGCAATCCCGTCCAATTTCTACCGTTTGATGGGGTCTATGTGTGCTGGAAAAGCGTGTGGAAGTTTCGTGACGTTCGGACGATATTTGGCGACACTATAATGAGCGTTTTGCCAGCTCCAGGGAATTCGGAGCGAGAGAAACGAGGCCCCGTAACGCACGTGAGAGCAATCCCGTCCAATTTCTACCGTTTGATGGGGTCTATGTGTAAAAATTTTGACTTTTTTTGGTACACGAGCACAATCTGCTGGAAAGGCGTGTGGAAGTTTCGTGACGTTCGGACCATATTTGGCGACACTAAATGAGCGTTTTGCCAGCTCCAGGAATTCGGAGCGAAAGAAACGATGCCCGTAACGCACATGAGAGCAATCCCGGCCAATTTCTACCGTTTGATGGGTCTGTGTGTAAAAATTTTGACTTTTTTTGGTGCACGAGCAAATCTGCTGGAAAGGCGTGTGGAAGTTTCGTGACGTTCGGACGATATTTGGCGACACTATAATGAGCGTTTTGCCAGCTCCAGGGAATTCGGCGAGAGAAACGAGGCCCCGTAACGCACATGAGAGCAATCCCGGCCAATTTCTACCGTTTGATGGGTCTGTGTAAAATTTTGACTTTTTTTGGTGCACGAGCAAATCTGCTGGAAAGGCGTGTGGAAGTTTCGTGACGTTCGGACGATATTTGGCGACACTATAATGAGCGTTTGCCAGCTCCAGGGAATTCGGAGCGAGAGAAACAGGCCCCCGTAACGCACATGAGAGCATCCCGGCCAATTTC